>NC_045441.1:1637411-1702535 GCF_002776525.5 Piliocolobus tephrosceles
TCTGCCCACCTTGGCCTCCCAAAGTGTTGGGATTACAGGCGTGAGCTACTGCGCCCAGCCAAACCTCACTAAATCAGATTTTTGAGGTTTAAAGTCCCTTTTCAGGATTTGTCTTGCTTTTAGTTAAAGTGACCAGTTTCAAATTAGGCTAATTTTAACATTTGCTGTAAATAAAATTAGGGTTATCACATCATTTTTATTTTGCTTCATAATTATTCCAGTTCATCTGACTCCAACTCACTCCTGAGAAGTGTATTAGATATGGTATCTGCAGGTGCACATAGCAGGCTATTTGTACACATTTTTAATTTGAAAATCATCATCCAACAATAACTGGGCACCCTTCCCCAATCCATGGTGTGGCACAACCTTCTCAAATATGATGATGAGGGAAGACAACTATATAATAAGGTCCTTTATCAAAAGATAAGGTGTGTTTTTGTGACATCATGTGTTTTTGTCCAGAAAAAGTATCTCTGATTGGTTCAAAGGTACCTAAAAGTCTGACAGTGGCAAAGAGATGACGGCCCCTCTATGTTCTCTCGTGTGCAGATGTGTGATCAAGACCCCAGGACCTGGCTGAATACTGTGGCTCACGCCTGTAATCCCAGCACTTTGGGAGACCTAGGCAGGTGGATCACTTGAGCTTAGGAGTTTGAGACCAGACTGGGTGACATGGCAAGACCCCATCTCTAATACAGAAATTATCCGGGCGTGGTGGTGCACACCTGTAGTCCCAGCTACTCAGGGGGCTGAAGTGGAAGGATCACTTGAGCTCAGGAAATTGAGGCTGAATAAGCCAAGATTGTACCACTGCACTCCAGCCTGGGTGACAGAGTGAAACCCCATCTCAAACAAGCAAACAAACAAAAAAGACAGCAGGACCTGCAGAGATTTAATAGATGCATTTTCTGGGGAAGGTGTTTCCTTCAGGTGGGCACAGGGTGGAGTGAGTAGGTGAGAGGAGTTGTCAGGGAATGTGGATGGCGGTGTGGGAAGGAGTCAGTCTATGAAACTCGTAGTCATGGAGACCATATCCCAGAGATCAGAGCCTTCCTCTTCTTGTAGGTTACAAAGAACAGGGCACAGGGGAGTCAGCTGAGAGAAATGGGTGAACTGTAGAGACAATGAATGCTTCTTGCTGTGAATGGAGGTATGGTGGGCCTGTGGAAGCCTTTACCAAGGATTGCTAAGAAACAGATTTTGAAGGAATGTTCCCAAAGGGAGCCTCTTGCAAGTCAAGTGTTAGCCTGGGTTTTCCCAAAAGCCGACTTTGAGACAAAGGTTCAAGCTCCAGGCTGTTTATTTGGAGGTGATCCGAGGAGGAGGCAAAGCGATGTTAGATGGGAAGAGAAAGCAACCAGTCAACAGTGTGTAGTTGCACAGGTTATCATGGCGCACCAGCGAGCCTCCGTCCCACTGGAGAACTCTTGGAGAACATGAAGAACAGGTGTTGGAGGAATGGTGGAGCCGGAGTTATTTATCCACCAATTTCCACCAGTCATTGTTTGAAGACTGCTGGGAGAGAGGGGGACTGAGCAAAGGTTAATTAGGTTCCTGTGACCAGAGAAAGCAACAACAAGCACTAGCAGTCAAGAGCTTTAGGATGTGCACTGTCAGACCCCAAAGATATTCCATGGTGTGGCTGTACCACTGTACGTTGCCCAAACTCCTAAAGACAGAGAGTTTGTTATTTCCATCATTTTTCCATTTGTATACAATACAGTTATGAACCTTCTCAAAGAGTCTTTGTGAATGTATATGCACGATTTTCTCAAGGATCTGGACCTGGGAATGGAATTGGAATTTGATGGAGTAGGGGGTGTTGTCCACAACACTAGATATTTCCAAATGGCCTCCCAAGGTCATTGCATCAATTTTCACCATCTCTGGTAAAATACAAATAATCCTGTTAACTGACGTTCTCACCAATGTTTCCTAGAGTCAGCCTTCCTAAATGTTGCCAACCCGGTAAGTGTGGCTTTAAATTGCATTTCCATGGTTACTAACGAGGCTGATCATCATTTTATGTACTTCTTGCTGATTATATACCTTAAAAAAAAAGTCTGGTGTTGAGTGTTTAATTCCATAGGCCCACGTGTGTGGCTTAGGAAGGAGTGTGTGTGTGTGTGTGTGTGGTGTGTGTGTGTGTGTGTGTGTTCATTTTGAGGATTTTTGTCAAGCGTATCTCTTTATGATACCTTGGGAAGGTATTTGTAACAGTTAAATAGTGCTTTCTTTGGAGACTCCAATAATGATTTGAACCACTATAATTCTCAAGTGTGAATAATAACATCTTGAGAAAAAGAAAATCATATTCCCCAATAAAATCATCATAATCCCATTACATTTACTAATCTTTTGTTGTATTATTAGCCTACATTTGTATTCCTTAATTCACACAAGTACCCAGTGAATCTAAACAGTACCAGTTACATGGGATTCTGCTGGATCCTGAGTAGCTATTTATCCTTTGATCACAATTCCAGATTTCTGAGTTATATTTAGCTAGCATTCCTTGTTGACCTATTGTTGTCCTATCTATTTTCTTGACTATGAGCACATCAGGAAGAGCATTACCATTTTCTGCCATAAATAAATCCTTCATTAGTTTCTTAATCAGATTCAAGAGCAAGGTGAGAGAAAGTGGCTGAGCAGGAGGTACTATAAAGACTCTTCATCTCTCATCTTCATGCTGGGCTAAGCTTCAAGTCAGTGTTAGGGATGACACAGAAATTTAAAGCACAGTTGATGAGTAAGTAACCAGTGGTGAAAAGGGACCTGTGCAGTGAAGGGTTAACTCAGCAGGTCTTAGTTGTCCAAACCCCGTATATTAAAAGTCTGGCCCTTAACTGGCTCCTGGGAGGTAACCTCTAAGCTCTCGTGTAGCAGGATAAGTAAGCCCCCAAAATTGGGGTTAGAACAGGAGGGTTCTTGGCTTCACCCAGAAAAGACTTCGAGGGCAAGAAAATGGTGTTAGACAGCAATCTTTTTTGAATGGTACTGTTCCCTGTGGAACAAGGCACAACCTATGGGCCATTGACAACTGTATTTATACTCACGTAAACCCACTTTTAATTATCTGCAAATTAAGGGGTAGGTCAATGCAAGCTGAGGGGTGCTGGTGAGAGTGTCTTATGCCAATGAGCAATGAGGGCAGGTGGGGATCACTTTTTTCACCATCGGCTGGTTCCTGCGGTTTTATTTTGTTTTGTTTCGTTTGGGTTTTTTTTTTTTTTTTTTTTTTTTTTGTCTTTATGGATCTTGTTTTGGTTAGCAGAGTTGTGACGAGAAAACGAGTCCTGCCAGGCTCCTACCTCACATGAAATGCTGTATTAGCCTATTCTCACACTGCTGTGAGGACATACTCAGGACTGGGTATTTTATAAAAGAAGGAGATTTAATTGACTCACAATTCAGCATGGCTGGGGAGGCCTCAGGAAACTTACAATCATGGTGGAAGGGGAAGCCCTTCTTCACATGGCAACAGGAAGGAGAAGAATGAGAGCTAAGCAAAGGGGGAAGCCCCTTACAAAACCATCAGATCTGGTGAGAGCTTACTCACTATCACAAGAACAGGATGGAGGAAACCGCCCCCATAATTCAGTTATCTCCACCTGGTCCTTCCCATGACACATGGGGATTATGGAAACTACAATTCAAGATGAGATTTGAGTGGGGACACAGCCAAACCATATCAAACACCCTGCCTGGTAAGAGTGTCTGTTTACCTGGAGGCCTTGGGCCATGCCAGATAATCTAACAATGGGATTTATGGTGGGGGCTTTGGGTCTCATGATATCAGCTCAACCTCTACAGGGACTGGAGACTAAGTTCAGCCACATGAGTGGCTGGCCATGCCTACATATCCAGACTCCAATAAAAACTCTAGACACCAAGGCCCAGGTGAGTGTCCCTGGTTGGTAATTCTCCATTCTAGGGGTCATGCATAGTTACTAAGAGAAATAAGTGCTGTCTGCGTCACTGCCTTGGGAAACGACCACTAGAAGCTTGCACCAGGTCTATTCTGTACCCTGTCCTATGGGACTCTGCTCCTTACTAATTTTTATCTGTATGCTTTTGCTATAATAAATTGTAGCTGTGAGGGTAACATCTTTTCTGAGTTCTGGGAGCCCTTCTCATGAATCCTGGGGCCTGAGGAGTGGTCTGCAGTACTAGGCTGTGCACAATTATAATGCACTAATGTAAGGTATGAATCCAATTAGCTCTTTTCCCTCTGTATTAGGATTCTCTAGAGGGACAGGATTAATAGGATAGATGTATATATGAAGGGGAGTTTATTAAGGAGAACTGACTCACACGATCACAAGGTGAGGTCCCACAATAGGCCATCCGCAATCTGAGGAGCAAGGAAGCCAGTCCAAGTCTCAAAACCTCAAAAGCAGGGAAGCCAACAGTGAAGCCTTCAGTCTGCGGCCGAAGGCCTGAGAGCACCTGGCAAATCACTGGTGTAGGTCCAAGAGTCCAAAAGCTGAAGAACTTGAGTCCAATGTTCAAAGGCAAGAAGTCTCCAGCATGGGAGAAAGATGGTCAGAAGACTCAGGCAGTCTAATCCTTTCACGTTCCTCTGCCTGCTTTTATCCTAGCTGCACTGGCAGCTGATTCGATGGTGCCCACCCAGATTAAGGGTGGATCTGCCTTTTCCAGTCCACTGACTCAAATGTTAATCTCATTTGGCAACACCCTCACAGACACACCCAGGAACAATACTTTGCCTCCTTCAATCCAATCAACTTGACACTCAGCATTTACCATCACACCCTCCTATCTAAACTCTTTGTTCACCACTGCCTTCATTCAGGTTACATTAACAATACCATAGACTGAGTGGCTTAAACAACAAACATTTCTTTCTCACAGTTCTGGGGGCCGGAAGTCAGAGATCAACGTGCCAGCATGGTGAGGTCCTGGTGAGGGTCTGCTTTCTGGTTTGAAGATGCAGCCTACTTGCTGTGTCTTCACTTGGAGAGGGTAAGAAAGAGAGACAGAGAGATAGAAGGGGACAGAGAGAGAGAGAGAGAGAGAGAGAACTCCCTGATGTCTCTTCTTACAAGGAAAGGAATCCCATTCATGAAGGCTCCACCCTTATGACCTAATTACTCCCATCACTGAGGACCATTACAGTGAGGGTTAGGGCTTCAACAGGTGAATTAGGGACAGACACAAACATTCAGTCCACAGCAACCAGTAATCATTGACATCCCCCATCCTGACCCAAATGTCAGCACTCTTAACCCCATAGGAGCTGGCCAAAATTTTCCAAATTTTAACACAGAGACCCTGGAGACAACATCTACTGTAAACAAACGGCCTTTGGCTTCCATCAACCAAGCCCATAACTCTGGGTTCCCATTTCAGAGCGTTGTTTATTAGGCTGGTGTAAAAGTAATTGCAGTTTTTGCCATTACTTTTCTAAATGGCAAAAACCACAAATACTTTCAGACTGACTTAATAGAATTGACCAAGCCACAGATATAGCCTCCTTTAGAGACACATATTGTCAATTATTTTTCTTGCTGAACTATTTAAATCCTGTAATTAATTACATCTCTTCAGGTAATATATTTGTAGCCTGTGCCCCTGACAAGAATCCACAACTTCAAACATTTCAATAAGCAAATAACATAAAACAGCTTTGATTATTCGTTCTGTTTTTCTCAGCTCAGGTCAGAAAGTTCATTTGACTTAGAAGAAAATAAAATGTATTTTAAGTGAGACAAACAGATCACAGGAATATATATATCATGTAATCCTAATTTTGTAAAAACTGCGCATGTATTTGCATAGAAATAAATATAGAAGGAAAACCCTTAAGATGTTAACAGCAGGCTCTCAGTAGGGAGATAGAGTTGTGGGCAACTTTGCTTCTTTATCTTTTCGTTGAGTTTGTTGTTTGATTTTTCTGCAACCAACATGGATTAATTGAGAAAGTAAAGGATGAAATATTGATAGATGAATTCATTATCTCTACGGTTCTAGATTGTTTTCTTATCTGCTTTTCTTTACATGCTCTTAAGGAAATATTCTGCAGCAGAAACGATAGGGTATTTGGTGCTAATAGGAGTCCATGGAGTTGCAATACAGATTCTGGAGCCAATACCAGAAAGAAGAGAGGTGTGATGGGACCTAGAATCTCAGCTCCACGAGGCCAGGGATGGGTCTCTGTATCCCCAGAGTCTGGCTGGCACCTGCACATAGCTGTGCCCAGTCCTGTTTGTTGAATTGAATGAAGGGCTCACTTTGTTTTCTTTACCAAACTTGGTTTGAGAATTGAGAGAAGAAAGAAGGAAAAGGAGAAAAAGGAGGAAAGTGAGGAGGAGGAGGAGAAAGTGATGTAGTTTGGATCTGTGTCCCCACCCAAATGTCATATTGAATTATAATCCCCAATGTTGGAGGTGGGGCCTGCTTGGAGGTGATTGGATCATGGGGGATCATTCATTCTCAAGAATGCTTTAGCACCATCCTCCTTGGTACTGTTCTTACTGCGATAATGTATTCAACTGTTCTCATGCTACTAATAAAGATACCCAAGACTGGGTAATTTATAAAGGAAAGAGGTTTCATGGGCTCACAGTTCCACATGGCTGGGGAGGCCTCACAATCATGGCAGAAGGCAAAGGAGAAGCAAAGTCACATCTTACATGGTGGCAGGCAAGAAAGTGTGTGCAGGGGAAAGGCCCTTTATAAAACCATCAGATCTCGTGAGATTTATTCACTATCATGAGAACAACACAGGAAATACCCACCCCCATGATTCAGTTACCTCCCTCCGGGTCCCTCCCATGATACATGGGGATTTATTACAATTCAAGGTGAGATTTGGATGGGGACACAGAGTCAAATCATATCAGATAATGAGTGAGTTATCATGAGATCTGGTTGAAAGTGTGCAGCACCTCCCATTCTCAGTCTCCTGCTCCTGTCCTGGCCATGTGATGACATGTCTGCTCCACCTTCACCTTCTTCCATGATTGGAAGCTTCCTGAGGCCTCCCTAAAAGCTGAGCAAATAACAGCATCATGCTTCCTGTACAGCCTGCAGAAAAGGGAGCCAGTTAAACCTCTTTTCTTTATAAATTACACAGTCTCGGGTATTTCTTTATAGCAACACAATAATGGCCTCATACAGGAGGAGAATGAGGAGGATGAGTAAGAGGAGGAGGAGGAAAATTAGGAGGAGGAGGAAAAGAGGGAAGATGAGAAGGAGGAGAAGGAGGAAGAGGAAAATTAGGAGGAGGAGAAGAAGGAGAAGGAGGAAAATTAGGAGGAGGAGGGGGAGAAGAGGGAAGATGATGAGGAAGAGGAGGAGAAGGAGAAGAAGGAAAATTAGGAGGAGGAAGGGAAGAGGGGAGATGAGGAGAAGAGGGGAGAAGGAGAAGGAAAATTAGGAAGAGGAGGAGGAGGAAGGATGAAGAATAGTCTAAATAAATGCATTCCATTGGCATTGAAGTCATTTGCAGCCATTGATTTTCAGAATAAAGTCTGGGGAAAGGCCCCATAGGAAAATTCTGCAGCGTTTCTGTAAACATTCACTCTCCTGTCCCTTTCCATCTCTCAAAATTCCCAGATCCTTTGCCACTGAGTTGAATTATCCTTGCGTGTAGACCTGAAATCTGGTGGAGAAACGCCTTTACTCCCTGTTTGCCTGAGAGGCTTAATGGAAACTGGATGCTGTTTTGATCAAAGGTCAAATTCGCCCATCCCTTTCCAGGATGGTTCCCCTGACAGCAACCAGGATCCAGGTTCAAAGTTTACATGGAGAAATTGCTTCATTGACTATATGAACCCAATGACTCACTTCAGAGAACGAAGACCTTTTAAGGGTACCTAAATCCTCAAAGCACGGCAGAACGCACCACGTAATCTTTGGTGTGTGATTTTCCCAAACAGAGCTTCAATCACAGAAGCACAGTCTTCAAGAGACCCTGTGTATTTCACACACACTCCAGCTTCTGGGAGGGTCCATTGCTCAGTGCTATCAGCCCAAGCCCTCGGTATGAAATGAAAAACACACTCAACATGTGAAAACTCACCTGGGACCACACGCCAAAGGAGGATCAGTGGACTTTGTGAAGGGACAGAGAGTAAATACCTTTGGTTCTGTGAGCCTCATGGTTTCTGTCCTAATCACTCAACTCTGCCTCTACAGTTCAAAGGCTGCCACAGACAGCACATGAACAAGTGAGTGTGGCCGTGTTCCAATAAAACTTTATTCGCAAAAACAGGCTGTGGGCCATAGTTTGAGGATCCCTACTCCAAGGAAAAGAGTAATCTGGAAGATTCATGAAATCTTTATTTTAATTGTCTCAAAGTATGTGCGTGTACATGTATAACGTGTATTATATGTACCCTTTGACTATATATTATGTATATGTATTTTGACTATATATTGTATATCTACACTTTGAATATATCTTGTTTATATAATATTTAATAGATTATATTTCATTATTATTTTTATTATATTAAGATAAATTATTGTTTCAATTGTATATTGACATATTTTGTTATAAATCATTTAATTATTATATTAAATATATTAATTAAATAATATTAATAATAGAATTTATATTATATATAATATGTATGCAAAATGGGATTATATATGCATGTGTGTATGTGTATATGTACATATAATAAATATACTTATATATATTAAATCAAATATTTAAGTAGCTTTGAATAGATTCAAATATATAAATATAACACATATTTATACAGAGAGAAGAAATCCAACATATAAATAGCTTTGAACATATTTGTAGGTTTGATTTCTTCTCTACCAAGTCTAGGAATTGAATATACGTGAAGTACAACAGTTTTTTGTTTCCTGTGTCCACACAAACTCTAGGCTTTGGGCTTTATAAGAACAATGTTCCAGATATCCATAAGGGACAAAGAGTGGAGATGCTGCCCTCGTCCCTGAGGCCTGGTCACCCCTTCCAACTCTGTGGTCCTGTGACCCATCCTTTCTGGACACTGGGGAGCAGTCCAAGGGTTTCAGTCAACCCCAAAATCAGACACTTCATCTTTTCCAGTTCTTCATGCCTCCCAGGTGGGCAGGAATAATATTCATTTTTACTCAACAAATACATATATATTTTTTTTTCCTTTTTTTTTTTTTTTTTTTTTGAGACAGAATCTTGCTCTGTCACCAGGCTGGAGCGCAGTGGTGCCATCTCGGCTCCCTGCAACCTCCGCCTCCTGGGTTCAAGTAATTCTCCTGCCTCAGCCTCCCCAGTAGCTAGGACTATAGGCAGGCACCACCACACCCAGTTAATTTTTGTATTTTAGTAGAGATGAGGTTTCACCATGTTGGCCAGGATGGTCTCAACCTCTTGACCTCATGCTCCGCCTGCCTCAGCCTCCCAAAGTGCTGGGGTGACAGGCATGAACCACCACACAAATATATATTTTTTAATTTCAACTTTGTTTTACATACAGGGGTACATGTGCAGACTTGTTAAGTGGGAGTAAATATTGTGTGATGCTGAGCTTTGGAGTATGGATCCCGTCACCCAGGTAGTGAGTATAGTATCAGAAAGGTATTTTTTCAACCACCTCCCTCCATCCCTGCCTAATAGTCCCTGGTGTCTATTGTTCCCATATATTTTTTCTTTTTTTGAGATGGAGTTTCACTCTGTTGCCCAGGCTGGAGTGCAGTGGCATAATCTCAGCTCACTGCAACCTCCACCTCCCAGGTTCAAGCAATTCTCCTGCCTCAGCCTCCTGAATAGCTGGGATTACAGGTATCCATCACCACGTCTGGCTAATTTTTGTATTTTTAGTAGAGACGGGGTTTCACCGTATTGGCCAGGCTGGTCTCGAACTCCTGACCTCAAGTGATCCAGCTGCCTCAGCCTCCCAAAGTACTGAGATTACAAGCATGAGCCACCGTGCCCGGGCTATTGTTCCCAAATTTATGACCATGGGCACTGAATGCTTAGCTTCCACCTGTAAGTGAGAAAATGTGGTATGCAGGAATTACTAACAAAGGAAAAAATAGCTACAAAAACGTAGCTATAATAGATCTGAACTCTCTCTCCTATCACAGTTGACTCCAAATTGACAGCTTCTTTTAATTCTACTTTTTACTTTACCTTTTTTACTCATTTTCATTCCAAACGACTGTTTTTCTAATGGCCAGATAGGCTGCATCTTAGAGAAAAAGAAATCAAACATGTTCACTTTTATTGCCCAGGAAACACCTTGATCATAGCAGCTGCCTTCCTATTTATAAAATATATGTGATTTTTATTCCACCCAAGTTGAAGTTTATGTACATTTCTATTATTGTCCAAAAGTCACCAAAAAAAAAAAAAAAAAAAAAAAGAATCACTTGGAAATTCTTTTAGTGGCAAATAGGGAACAAAAATGGAACAGAGACAAATGAACATGCAAGGCCACCCACTGGAACAAGGCCGGTGTATTAGTGGGTTCTCACATTGCTATAAAGAAATACCTGACACTGGGCATGGTGGCTCACCCCTGTAATCCCAGCACTTTGGGAGGAGGCCGAGGCAGGCAGATTGCCTGAGGTCAGGAGTTCGAGACCAGCCTGGCCAACATGGTGAAACCACATCTCTACTAAAAAAGCAAAAAAATTAGCCAGGCATGGTGGCTTGCACCTGTAGTCCCAGCTACTCAGGAGGCTGAGGCAGGAGAATCACTTGAACCCAGGAGGCAGAGGTTGCGGTGAGCCAAGATTGTGCCACTGCACTCCAGCCTGGGCGACACAGCAAGACGGAAGGGAAGGGAAGGGGAGGGGAGGGGAGGGGAGGGGAGGGGAGGGAAGGGAAGGGAAGGGAAGGGAAGGGAAGGGAAGGGAAGGGAAGGGAAGGGAAGAAATACTTGAGACTGGATAATTTAAGGAAAGAAATTGAATTGGCTCACAGTTCTGCAGGCTGTGCAGGAAGCATGGCAGCTTCTGCTTTTGGGGAGGCCTTGGGAAGCTTCCAATCGAGGCAGAAGGCGAAGGAGAAGCAGGCGTCTTACAAGACAGGGGCGGCAGCAAGAGAAAGGGAGGGGAGAGGTACCATGTGCTTTTAAACAACCCAACCTCAGGAGAACTCACTCGCTGTCACAAGAACAGCACCGAGGAGATGGTGCTGAATCATTCAACAGAAATCTTCCCCCGTGATCCAATCACCTCCAGGGGGCCCGCCTCCAACATGGGGGATTACAGTTCCACATGACATTTGGGCAAGACACAGATCCAAACCATATCAGCCAGTATGCAAAATTCCCAGGCATTTGACATCCAATAAGAGGATGTTTCACACGGGAGCAAGGCAATAACCCCATGCAAGTGATTCCCGCCCCCCTCCAATTCCTTTACAATGCAAGACAGCAGAGAATAGGGTCTTCTTCCAGGTCAATGTCCATGTGCATTCAGCTGTGCCTGATCCCCCACACCCTTCCCCCGGGTTCCAGGTACCACAGCTGCACAACAAGCCATCCCAAAACTCGGAGACATGAAGCAATTTTTTAAATTTAATTTAATTTTTATTATTATTTTTTGAGATGGAGTTTCACTCTTGTTGCCCAGGCTGAAGTGCAGTGGCACAATCTCGGCTCATCACAACCTCCGCCTCCCTGGTTCAAGCGATTCTCCTGCCTCAGCCTCCCGAGTAACTGGGATTACAGGCATGCACCACAACGCCTGGCTAATTTTGTATTTTTAGTAGAGACAGGGTTTTTCCATGTTGGTCAGGCTGGTCTCCAACTCCCAACTTCAGGCGACCCACTCACCTCGGCCTCCCAAAGTGCTGGGATCACAGGTGTGAGCCACTGCACCCAGCTGAAGCAATTGTTTTATTATGCTCACATGTTCTGTGTGTCAGGAATTCAGACACAGATCTTCAGGCACAGCTTGTCTCTGCTCCTCCACCGTATTTGGGGCCTCTGCTGGAAAGACTTGAAAGCTAGGGGTTACTCAAAAGCTGGGCCCTGGAAACATCTAGAACAGCACCATCCAGTGCAGCAGCCACTGGCCACTTGTGATCTTTGAGCACTTGAAATGTGGCTAGTGCTACTGAAGAACTGAATTTGAAACTATATTTTAACTTCAATTAATTTAAATTTAAATAGCCCTATATGGTTACCATACCGGACTGTGTAGATCTGGAGTTAACCTTGCTTTTGTATCTGAAAGTTGGTGCTAGCTGCTGACCTGGACCTCAGCTGGGCTGGTGGCTGGAGCACCTACATGTAATCTCTCCCTGTAGTCTCTTTGCATGGGCTAGTTGGGCTTTCTCATAGCATGGCAGCTGGGTTCCAAGAGCGAGCATCCCCTGAAACTCAAGGAGCAGCTGTATCACCATTTTTTTTTTTTCCTGCCACAATATTTTTAATTACGTACAAAGGTCTGACATGGCACCCAGGGGCCCATTTCACCCACTGCTCTGTTTGGCCGCCAGTCTTTTGTCTCTCTCTTCAGCAATGGTGAGGTGGATACCCTTTCCTCAGGGAAGAGAAATCCATGGTTTGTTGCCCTTGCCAATAACAAAAATGTTGGAAAGTCGAGTGGCAAAGCTGTTGCCATTGGCATCTTTCATGTGAACCACGTCAAAAGATCCAGGATGCCTCTCTCTGTTGGTGATCACACCAATTCTTCCCAGGTTAGCACCTCCAGTCACCATACACAGGTTACCAGTGTCGAACTTGATGAAATCAGTAATCTTGCCAGTCTCCAAATCAATCTGAATGGTATCATTCACCTTGATGAGGGGATCGGGGTAGCGGATGGTGCGGGCATCATGAGTCACCAGATGAGGGATTCCTTTTGTGCCCACAAAGATCTTTCTCACTTTGCATAACTTGTACTTGGCCTCCTCAGGTGTAATACGATGTACAGCAAAGCAACCCTTGGTGTCATAGATCAGACGGAAATTCTCTCCCGTCTTGTCAATGCTGATGACATCCATGAATCCAGCAGGGTAGGTTATATCAGTTCAGACCTTGCCATCTATCTTAATGAACCGCTGCATGCAAATCTTCTTTACTTCATCTCCTGTCAGGGCATACTTAAGTCTGTTCCTTAGGAAAATGATGAGGGGGAGACACTCTCTCAACTTGTGGGGACCGGTGGACGGACGAGGAGCAAACACACCAGTCAATTTATCCAGCATCCAATGCTTTGGAGCTGCTACCCGCTTCAGATGCTTCTTGGGACCACGAGTCATGGCTGCGTTAGGCAAGGAAAGAGGACCTCCGTCTTCCGGTGCACATAGAAATTCTTGTTTTGTTTTTTGTTTTTTGAGATGGAGCCTCCCTTTGTCACCCAAGCTGGAGTACAGCGGCGCAATCTCAGTTCACTGCAAGCTCTGCCTCCTGGGTTCATGCCATTCTCCTGCCTCAGCCTCCTGAGTAGCTGGGACTACAGGTACCCGCCACCACACCCAGCTAATTTTTTTGTGTGTGTATTTGTAGTAGAGACAGGGCTTCACTGTGTTAGCCAGGACGGTCTCAATCTCCTGATGTCGTGATACGCCTGCCTCGGCCTCCCAAAGTGCTGGGATTGCAGGTGTGAGCCACCGCACCTGGCCTGTATCACCTTTTATAACCCCAACTTTGGGAGTCCTATAGTGTTATTTATGCCGGGATCACAAGCCTACCAAGGTTCGAGTTGAGGGAACATAGATCCTATGGCTTGATGGAGGACTCTCTACATCAAATTGTAAGAAGAGTAAGTAGACTGGAAGATGTTGCTGTGGCAAGAGGACAGTTAATATTAAAATCAGTTATCGGCCAGGTGCGGTGGCTCATGTCTGTAATCCTAGCACTTTGGGAGATTGAAGTGGGAGGATTGCTTGAAGCCAGGAGTTCAGGACCAGCCTGAGCAACATAACGGGACCTTGTCTCTACAATAAAAATTTAAAAATAAAAAATTAGTCAGGTGTGGTAATACATGCCTGTAGTCCTAGCTACTCAAGAAGCTGTAGTGGGATGATCACTGAAGCCCAAGAGCTCAAGGCTACAGTAAATTATTATCAAACCACTACACTCCAGTCTGGACAACAAGCAAGACCCCATCTCTAAAATAAATTAATAAATAAAATAACAAAATCAGTTCTTTATTCCTGTGTAATAAACCACCCAAAACCCAGCAACTTAGCAACAATTATTGATTTTTCTCTCAATCTTCAGGGTTCAAAGAAGACAGCCTACCTCCGCTCCAAACGGCATCACCTAGGACAGTTTATCCAGGTACTGAAGAATCCACTTTCCAGATGGCGCACTCACATGTCTGACAGGTTGGTGCTCACCGTCGTCCAGGAGCTCAGCTGGGGCTATGGTTCAGGGCTCTGCGTTTTTCTACATGTGGGCCTGTCCGTGGGCTGCTTGCGCTTACTCACAGCATGGTGGCTGGGTTCTACAAGTGAGCTTCCAGGAGGGCAAGGCATTTTTATGACCCCACCTTGAAAGTCACATTGCATCATTTCCACTGTAGTGTACTGGTGGAGGCAGTACCAGGGGCTGCCCAGGTCCTAGGGCAGGAGACAAACATTCCTCCACTAGGTCAGAAGAGAGAAAATAACACACTGCAAGGGAGGTACATGGAGTGGGAGGCGTGGAGACTATCTTCAGAAAATGCAGTATACTACAACCAAGTCAAAACTCGCTCTGCTCGCTGTACAATAGCCAGTAAGTTGAGACACGAGGAGGTGGAGAGCAAGGGAAGTGACTTTATTTGAAAAGCCAGCAAAGCAAGAAGATGACAGACCAGTCTCCTAAGAAACCATCTTAAGTCAGTAAAAATTTCAGCCTCCTTTTATGTTAAGAGGAGGGGAAGAGGAAGGAATTGGGATCAAGAGGTGACCGATGACTGCAGATATCTGGATGCCCATGAGGATCTGAAAAGGTCAGAAACTTTTCCGTCCTTGGTCAGCTCACAGTGGACCCACAAATCTTTAACAAAACCTAGATAGCTGTTTACACACTTTCCCTTTCATCCCAGAGTTAGTTTCAAAAACTACTGATTGCTGTTTTTGCATTATTATCTCAGTGCTCTAAAATTATCCTAGCCTACATGCAGGTTAAAGTCTCCTTAAACAAAAATGGAGCAAGTTATACTGGTTCTTTTGCTGTTTCAGTTATAGTACTACACATGGAAAGGTGAGAGTCTGGGGTATCCTGCTGGTCCTGTGCCTAGAAGGTTTTTTGAGCCTGCAATGCGTATTAATGGTCTTTGTCTTTCTCAACACACACTCACCTCTATTCTTTTTTTGTTTTAGACAGAGTCTTGCTCTGTCACCACGCTGGCGTGCAGTGGCGCAATCTCGGTTCACTGCAACCTCTGCCTCCCGGATTCAAGCAATTCTCCTGTCTCAGACTCCTGAGTAGCTAGGACTGCAAGTGTCCACCATCCACCACCCCGCCCAGCTAATTTTTGTGTTTTTAGTACAGACAGGGTTTCACTATCTTGGCCAGGATGGTCTTGATCTCTTGACCTCGTGATCCGCCCACCTCGGCCTTCCAAAGTGCTGGGATTGCAGGAGTGAGCCACCACACCTGGCCACATTCACCTCTATTCTTACTGTTTTCTTTGCACCCACTTTTTGTCAGCATCCTGGAAGCTGCGGTCCCAGTTTATCATTGCATCCTCCATTTCTGATCCTGTGTCTAGTATCAGCCAACTCTTCATTTTCACTATGGAATACAAGCATATCCATCTATTTTTTTTTTTTTTTTTTTTTTTTTTTTGAGACAGGTTCTCACTCTGCCACCCAGGCTGGAGTGTAGTGTCATGATTATAGCTCACTGCAGCCTCAACCTCCTGGGTTCAATCAATCCTCCTGCCTCAGCCTCTCAAGTAGTTGGGATGACAAGCATACACCACTATGCTCAGTTAATATTTTTATTTTTAGTAGAGACTGAGTTTCACCACATTGCCCAGGCTGGTCTCAAACTCCTGGGCTCAAGTGATCCACCCACCTTGGCCTCCCAAAGTGCTAGGATGACAGGTGTGAGCCACCACACCTGACCCATATCCATCTCTTAAATAGAAGAGTTTAGCCCATTTGAGCTGCTGCCAGAAATGTAAATCAAAGAGGGAAACTGGTAAAGATTTTCATATACAGGTCCCGGGGGAAAAAGACAGTGACAGTTTGCATCAATTAAAAACTGACTGTGGGGTTTTAATTACTGCTATTTCCAACCACTGCTCATGGCCTTGTCTGGCCAGGAACCTGTGCTGGCATTTAAGAAGTCCTTCTGGGCCAGGCTCAGTGGCTCAGGTCTGCAATCCCAGCACTTAGGGAGGCTGAGGCAGGTGGATCACGAGGTCAGGAGATCGAGACCATCCTGGCTAACATGGTGAGACCCTGTCTCTACTAAAAATACAAACAATTATCCGGGCGTGGTGGTGCACACCTGTAGTCCCAGCTACTCCAGAGGCTGAGGCAAGAGAATCACTTGAACTCAGGAGGCGGAGGCTGCAGTGAGCCGAGATAACGCAACTGCACTCTAGCCTGGGCGACAGAGCAAGACTGTCTCAAAAAAAAAAAAAAAAAAAAAAATCCTTCTGTTGCAGGGACAGATGAGCTCAAATATTGGGGCTTCACCCAGGAAGATAGTTGGCTTCACCCAAGAAGGAATTCAAGGGTGAGCTGGTGCTAGAAGAAAATAGCTTTATTGGCCAGGCAAGGAGGTTCACACATATAGTCCCAGCACTTTGGGAGGCCGAGGTGGGAACATCACTAGAGCCCAGGAGTTCAAAACCAGTCTGGGCAACATGGCAAAACCCCATATCTACCAAAAAAACAAAAAGATAGAAAAATTAGCTGGGCATGGTGGTGCAAGCCTGTAGTCCCTGCCACTAGGGAGGCTAAGGTAGGAGGATCACCTGAGCCTGAGCTGCAGTGAGCCATGATCATGCCACTACCTGCCAGCCTGGGTGACAGAGTGAGACCCTGTCTCAAAAAAGAAAGACAGAAAAGAAAACAGCTTGTTTGAGGCAGCAGTGTACAGCCTGGTGACTGTTTCTGCATAGTAGGGTTACCCTGTAGGCAGTGTGTGGAGAGCAGCAGCCCCGAGGCAGTTCTGCCATCATATTTATTCTCATGTTTAATTACATACAAATTAAGGAGTTCTTCAGAAATTTCTAGAAGAAGAGCGGTGACTTCCAGGTGTTGCTATGGCAATGGTGAACTGTCATGGCACCAGTGGACGTGTCTTGTGAGACAAAAGAGGTACTTTCCTCTCTTCCCTGTTTCTGCCAGTCTTCAGTGTGGTCCAGAGTCAAGTCAAGCCCCATCTCCTACCTTACTTCCATGGGTGCACTGATTCTTCTGACATACTATCAGCTTCCAGAACATTGCAGAAGTCTTCACATGTGCATTAACCTGTGCCTGGAATGTTCTTCCTTTTTGTGTCTCTCCCACCTCTTTTTTTGTTTATTTGTTTTGTTTTGTTTTTTTTAGACAGAATCTCACTCTGTCACCCAGGGTGGAGTGCAGTGGTGCCAATCTCAGCTCACTGCAATCTCCACCTCCCAGGTTCGAGCAATTCTTCTGCCTCAGCCTCCTGAGTAGCTGAGACTACAGGTGCCCGCCACCATGCCCAGCTAATTTTTTTGTGTATTTTTAGTTGAGATGGGGTTTCCCCACGTTGGCCAGGCTGGTTTCAAACTCCTGACCTCAGGTGATCTGCCCGCCTCGGCCTCCCAAAGTGCTGGGATTACAGGCATGAGCTACTGCGCCAGCCTCTCCCACCTCTTTACATCATCCTTTTTTGAAAGCACTTCTCTGCCTTCATGCTGGGCAGAGTTGGTCTGACTTATGTGTCTGACTAGTCATGGGACATGAGTTGCCGTCGCTGCCATTGTTGGCTGTATTCCAAGATGCATGAGAAACATACGGGATTGCTTTCCGTTACTTTAGTCTCTGAAGTAGCCCCACTGAGGACTGGGTTTGAAGTTTGATAAAATGAATCCTCTGACACATAAATCTTTTAGGAAGTGAAGTTTTCTGTAATGAGCTCAAAAGACACATTCTCAGCAAACCCGGTCGGAAGACATCAAGCTGTGAGATTTGGGGTGAGCACTGCCTTTTGCACCTTCCCTGTGCCCCGCAGGAGAGAAGCTGGATTGGTGGTGACAGTATGCTGCCTGTGTAGGGAGTGGTCCCGTGGGTTGGGAGAATTCCTGGGTGGGGGAATTGGGGGCTTTCCAAGCCTCTTAGATACCCAACTATATCACTCTGAAATGCCAGCATAAATGCCTCATAGACCTTCCCCAGGCTTGCTCCTTGATCCTCGCTACATTTCCAGAGCCCCACATGGCCTCTAAGTAGAAACTCATGAGTGACTGAGACCCAATAGATTGTAACATAGCATAGCTGCCTCCTGCACACATTGACCTTTGTACAGTGGGTGCTGTCAACTATGAGAGAATGGGAATGTGTCCCAGATCGGGAAAGAAAGAGAGAGGAGTGATGGCACATTTGGGCTCCTCATTGGCTCATGCTCTCACATGAGCAGGAGGTAGGAGCTAGAATCTGCCCTGGCTTCAGCTGGCCCCGTTCCAGGTCTCTCTCATGATGCTGCCCCATGCTACGTGTGACGCTCATGGTTAGAGACCCGTATGTTTTAGGCAACGCAGTCTGTACACTCAGACTAACCACGTTATGTATGGAAATATGGTGCCATATATATTAGTCAATATATATATGGATATGTATGTATATGTAATATATGTTATATATTATATATCATATACAACATAATGATATAACAAATACACATCACAAATAATATACAAATTATATCACATATAGTCTATCGATTACATTTACATTTATGTATATAGTAATCATAATTATATATAATATGAATTAATTAAAAGAATTATTTTAAGGAATTTGCACATATGATTGTGAGGCCTGCTAAGTCCAAAATCTGTAAGGCAAACCAGCAGGCTAGAAACTCGCGCAAGTGTTGACACTGCTGTCTTGAGCCTTAAGGCAGAATTTCTTCTTCAGGAAGCCTCCATTTTTGCTCTGAAGGCCTCCTACTGATTGAATAGGGCCAGCAAAATTGTCGAGGGTAATCTCTTCTACTTAAAGTCAATTGACTGGAGATGTTAACCACATCTACAGAGTGCCTTGGAAGCAACACCTAGATTAGTGCTTGATTAAATAACTAGGTACTCTAGCTAAGCCAAGTTGACACATAAAACTAACTGATCACACTACACAAGACATTGTTAAGGATAATATTGACCGAACTTGACTTTTTCCCCATACACGCTGACTCTAAAATCAAACACCAATATATATACACAGCTACATTGTATGCTTATGTGTAATAGTAATGTCCTAGGGATTAGGATGTGGATACCTTTCAAGGGGCCATTATTTACCCTAGTGAATAAATCAGGAAGTGATTAAGAGCAAAGGGTAAAGTATTGTGCATAGTTTGTGCTTTTAAAAAGCAGTGTGTATCTGTTCATCCATAGCTCACTTAACAATCTTCATTTACTTCTGAAAACCCTACCACTGAGTGAAAAACCATTAAATAAAAACATTTTTCCGTTATTTCATAGGAAAAACTGTGATGTAATGTAACATAGCATAGCTGCCTCCTGCACACATTGACCTTTGTACAGTGGGTGCTGTCAACTATGAGAGAATGGGAATGTGTCCCAGATCGGGAAAGAAAGATGTGATGTGTTCCATTCCAACCCAAGCTATCTAAACTATTTTTACAGATAAAGTATATACCAATGTAACAATGAAAACGAGGTTATAAAAGGAACACTTTTAAAGTAAATAAGTAGAGTTTGTTCATAAAATATAATAAAATTTTACTGTACTTGCTTTTTATTTTTTTCTATGTGGTTTCCTCAGCAATTTTTCCACCTTTTGAAGATTCTTGGCTACTCAAAGTATTGTCTTTCTCTCCCCTTCCTTCCTTCTTTCTTTCTTTCTTTTTTCCTTTCCTTTCCTTTCCTTTTTCCTTTCCTTTTTCCTTTCCTTTCTCTCTGACAGTATCTGGCTCTTTTACCCATGCTGGAGTGCAGTGGTATGATCATAGCTCAACGCAACCTCTGCCTCCTGGGCTCAAGGGATCCTCCTTCCTCAGCCTCCCGAGTGACTGGGACTACAGGCACGCACCACCACACCCGGCTAATTTTTGTATTTTTGTAGAGACAAGCTCTCGCCGTGTTGCCCGGCTGGTCTCAAACTCCTGAGCTTAAGTGATCTGCCTGCCTCAGCCTCCCAAAATGTTGGGATTACAAGTGTGAGGGATAAAAGACTACAAATAGGGTGCAGTGTATACTGCTCGGGTGTTGGGTGCACTAAAATCTCACAAAGCACCACTAAAGAACTTACTCGTGTAACCAAATACCATCTGTACCCCAAAAACCTGTGAAAAAAAAATTTTAAATATCTACCTCAAAAGTATTCTAAGAATTAAATGAGTACAGTTGTTAAAGATGCCTCATAAACATTCTGCTTCTATCCGTGTACCACAACTCTTTCTGCATGCCTTTATTATAGACAATGTGTTGTCACAATTTTTTTAGGATTCTGTCTTCTCCCTCTTTCATGCCCCAGCCCTCTCATCCCCACCATCACAACGGCAGGGACTGTGTTTTATCTATATTTATATTCCCAGTGTTTGCAATGCAGGAGGAGGTGGTTTGAATTTATATCTACACTTACATTTTAAATTATCGGTAGTCACCTAAAGCAAGAGCCACACCTAGGAGGAAAGCCCAGGTATTTATCAGACGATTCGCCTGAAATCCTAACCCTTTAAAAAGTGGTAACATACGTGTCAGCGATGCCTGCAGTAAACTCATTGCTGCCTAACCTTCACCTAACCTTCACAGGAGAGAATATCAACATCTTCCATGGAGAAATCAGCTACCAATAGCAGAACACCTCCTTGGCTCCAGACAAAGGAAAGACAAAGACCAACCATGAACACGACGCATTAACATCCTGGACACTGACTGGAAAGCTCAGTGTTTACCTTACACATGTTTAGGGATACCCTGTACTGGCTATTGTATCAGTTGAAATGCGTTCAGCTGCAAATAACAGAAAACTGTTGCAAGTAAGTAGAGGTTTACTCACTGAGCAAAGTGATAGGTGGTGGCTGCCACTAGCTCAAAAGAATTGTCAAAAATTCAATATCATTCCATTATTTTGCTCCTTCATCTCTAAGATATAGGCTTTTGGATCTCACAGTTGTTGCCTCATGGGCACACGATGGGCTGCTGTAGCTCCAGGCATCACAACTTAGTTCAAAAGCAGGAAGCCATGGGGCAGTGGTCAAAGGACATTTCCTGTAATGATTCTCTCCTATTAACCAAGAAGGAAAAGTGTTTGTTGAAACCTCTCAACAAATGTTCCCTTAAGTCTCAATGGCCAAAAGTGTGATATGTGACAATCCCTTGTGGCAAAAAAAATAAAATAAAATAATAAAATAAATCCAGAAAAGCAATATCTGACCATTTTTAATTCTCTGAAGTGGAAGATAAACAAAAGGGAAATGGGAATGATTGTTGTCTCACAGCATGCATTTACTTCGATTAGAGTCTGTCTCAGAGCCATACCTATTCCTAACATCAGAAAAGCAGATTGGTGCCGTAGCTTGAAACACGTAAAACCAGATTTAGCAAACAAATTCATATTGAACATTTATTAAGTGCCAAGGCATAGAGAAGTCATGGAACTTACATTTTAGGGAGGGTAGAGGGACAACAGACACATATGCAATTAAATGCATATGCTCATTTTAAACTGGGATATACGCTTTAAGGAAAATAAAACTGCATAATAGAGCCAGGCACTGGGCTCATGTCTGTAATCCCAGCACTTTGGGATGCTGATACAGGGGAATTGCTTGAGCCCAGGAGTTCAAGACTAGCCTGGGCAACACAGTAAGACCCCAGCTTTAAAAAAAAAAAAAAAAAAAACTTAAAAATTAGCCAGGCAAAATGGCACACACCTGTAGTCCCAGGTACTCAGGAGGCCGAGAGGGGAGGCTCGCTTGAGCCAGGAAGGTTGAGACTGTAGTAAGCTGTGATTTCACCACTGCACTCCAGGCTGGGCAACAGAGTGAGACCCCGTCTCAAAAAAAAGTTTTTTAAGTACATAATCAGGTCGAAAGTAATGCAGAAATGTGAATAACTGTAGCCAAAATCTAAAATAATATTTGAGAAAAGCTGTACTGAGCACCGAGGATTTTCTTCAAAAATCAAGTTGCCTTCTAATTGAAAGTGAGAGCGTGACTTGTCTTACCTCCTGAGGGTGCCCCTCATGTACTACTGGAAATATTCCTTTCATTTAAACAAAGTTTTCGAGGCCCTTTGTACTCTGCATGTGAACACCAAGGGCAACCCGATTTAGGAAAGAGTTTCATTCTCATTATTCATTAAAGAACATTTGTTTCCTCTCCACCGGGGAGCTCTGCCGACTGTGCAGGCACTTTTTGACGATTTTCTTTCAATTCTGCTTATTGATCCAATGAAGAATCCCAGTACTTCTCTGGGAGTTGGTTTGCATTCCACATTTTAAGACGAGGAGCCAGGAATGTAAGTACAACTGTAAAAAGGAAAAGAACGCAGGATGGAAACAGAGGCCTACAGCAGGAGCATTCGTCTGCCTCGCCGTTATCTCCGGGGCAAGGTGCATTCGCTCCCTGGGGTTCTATGACCACAATAACTGACTTTCATAAAACCCATGGCAAAGTGAACGATAGAATCTTGGAGTTGTAAATGGCCTAATAAATCATCACATTCAAACGTCCACATGGTGCAGATATCTCTACCATAATGTTCCTGATAAACACGCATTCGGTTTCTGTTGGGCCAGGTCCAATGTTGCTAAGACTCTGCTATGGCGGCTCCACTTGCCTGGAGCTTTTCCTCTTCAGCGTCACCCACTGATCCTGATGTTGCCTCTGGACTGCCTGCCAGCGCCCCTCCTGCCAGGATCTCTCAAGCTGACTCCAATCAGGCCTTCAAAGCCACCGTTCCAACTAAATCGCCCTTTGTCAATTTCATCAAGCTTTCCATGCTGTCAAACCCAATGCTCAGTCTTCAGCTGTCATCTGATTTGCTCTAGTGGTAGCGTTTCTCACAGCCGATCACTTTCTTCTCATTGAGTCATTTGCTTCATTTGGCTTCCAGGACACCAAAGCATCTCCATTTTCCTGCTGCCTCCCCAGCTGTGTCTTCTCCATCCCCTTTGCTGCTTCTTCCTCCCCTTCTCCTCACTTTCTAACTCCATAGGCCACAATCCCCTCTCTACCTACATCCTGTCCCTTGGCGACCTCATCCAGACATGTGACTTTAAGTCCTATCTATGTGCTGATGGTGTTAAAATATGTTTCCAGCCCAGTCCTCTCCCAACAATCCCAGACACAGAATCCCAGCTTCCTCCACTTCACTGATGTCCTAACTGGCCTTCCAACTGGCACCTGCCCCTTAGGGTTGGTTCCAACAGAGTCCTCCGTGAAGGTGGAGTCAACATTTTACAAAATGCTCCTTGACCTGGGTCATCTCTTACCACTTCTGCTCTTGTTGGTCTTGGAGCACCCTGGGCCATCTCAAGGCCTTTGCTAAGCTTCTCTGTGCTTGACTACTTGCCTGAATATATCCACAGGGACCCTCACTCACCAATCTGAGCTCACAGTCTTTAAGTTTCAATAACTAGACATGCAGTTGTTTTCTTTTGTAATCTCCTGGACTATCTTGAGATTCAATTTTGTTCTGAGTTTTCTTTTCCTTCCAGATGGAAAATATTTCTCTTGCTGGACACCGTAGGGTAGGGAAGGAAAAAGAAATGGAGGCATGAACTTGAAGATGTGGGGTGTGATCCCCAGGCTGGCATGCTCTGGCTGTGTGTATGTGTGTGTGTGCGCACTCCTGGGAAAGTTATTATCTTTGGACAATGTTCTCCTCGCATGTAACATGAAGATAACATCCACCTGAAGATTTACATGCAGATTACAGGAGAAAATACATGCAAATTTCCCTGGATGGGTTGGGTCACTAATATACACGAATTCTTCTTCCTTAAGTCTTCTCTTTTTGCTAAAACACAACAAAGCAAAACAAAATACCCTCATCCCATGTTGATCTTGCTCTTGTGATGGGTGACTTGGGGTGTCAACTTGCTGAATTAAGGGATACCCAGATAGCTGGTAAAGCACTCTGTACTCCCTATTGTGGCATGAATTCTTCTGAGTGCTTCTACGGGCACAGAGACCCTCCCGCTTCTCCTGAAAGCAAAGTGCAGGCGGTCTGGCATTTGATTGGAATGATAGGACTGCCTCAGGTGTGTCTGCGACGGTTTCTGGAGGCGATTGGCCTGTGAGTGGGTGGACTGAGTGGGGAAGATCTGCCCTCAGTGTGGGCAGGAACTGTCTAATCCACTGGGGGCCCACGTGGAAGGGCAAATTCTTGTTGTCTCTTCCAGAGCTGGGACATCCTCTTCTCTGGTCCAGAGGCATCAGAACTCCAAGCTTTGACTCTCTGGCTTTTAGACTTCAGGACTTTGGACCAACAGCCTCTGGGCTCTTAGACCTTTGGCCTTGAACTGAGCATTACACCATTACCTTCTTGTCTCTGAGGACGTGGACTTGGGCTGAGCCACAAAACCAGCATCCCAGGGGCTCCAGATTGCAGACAGCCTGTCGTCGGACTTGTCACTCTCCATAATTGAGGGAGCCAGTTCTCCTAATGAATCTCTTTCCATGTCTCTCCCTCTATATCCGATCGGTTCTGTCTCCCTGGGAAATCCCAACTAAAACACAGAACATTGTGATATTTTGCCCCAAAGAATGTCGATAACTCTTGCTCTTTTTGCTCCTGACTCAGCTTTCAAAATTCATCATGTTTAGCATTTGTACACCTCCACCAATTCTGACCCTTGCTCATCTTAGCACCATTTTTACAGGCTCAAGCCTGTGTTTGATACATACTCCCAGGCATTTGGTGTTCTTTTCATATCCTCTGTATCTCTTAATGCATCCAAATTAAAGAGCATTCTCCCATGTACCACTGACCCATCACACGGATTCCATTAGATATTTTCTGATTATTGTTTCATTAGGCCTGTTTGTAATTGCACAGCCAGAGCTTTGTCATTCACAACTCTCCATGCCAGCTGAGCTGCGCTTTCATAGACTGTCCCCTCATAATGAAATCCTAGCAATATATGGTCTCCAAACTGTAGAAGGAAAATTTTCCAAAATCTAGAATATACCTGAGGTGTGGTATGCAGCATCTGCAGTTTCTTGCTTCCATCAGCTCCAAATTTCCCAGTCATGTTCTATAGTTCCTGCAATTTCATGGCATAAATTTGCAATTATTCAAAATATTTCACCCAAAGGAAAAAACTAATCTGGATAAATTCACTGGAAAATATTTCCAGACTTCCAAGAACAACCAATACCTCCACCACCACCAAGAAAAAATTCCAACATTTACATGAACGATTTTAAAATCTGAAGACTATATTATGGATCTCATTTTATGAGACAGTGTTTTTCCATTGTTAATGTTAAGTGTGTACTAGGTTTCAGGTACTCTTCTAAGCCTTTTAGTTATTATCTCATTTGATTCTTTCAGAAACCATAGGAGTGACACACTCTTTAAAACATTTTTTATTTTGAAATAATTATAGATTCACAAGATGCTGCAAAGGGAGTGCAGAGCGGTCTCATGAAAACACCAACCAGTTTCCACCAATGGTGACATCTTCATCTTTTTTTTTTTTTTTTTTTTTTTTTTTGAGACAGAGTCTGACTCTGTTACCCAGGCTGGAGTGCAGTGGCGTGATCTTGGGTCACTGCAACCACTGCCTCCCAGGTTCAAGCAATTGTCTTGCCTCAGCCTCCCAAGTAGCTGGGATTACAGGTGCCCACCACCATGCCCAGCTAATTTTTTTTGTATTTTTAGTAGAGACGGGGTTTCACCATGTTGGCCAGGCTGGTCTTGAACTCCTGACCTCGTGATCCACCCGCCTCAGCCTCCCAAGGTGCTGAGATTACAAGCATGAGCCACCGCACTCAGCCAGTGACATCTTAATCATAGCAGAATGTAGAAAAACAGGAATTGACACTGGTACAACATGTGCAAGCACTTCCGTGTCAATTTATCACATGTAGGTTTGTATAACCACCACTGTAATCGAGACACAGAATGGATCCATCCTGACAAAGATCTGCCTCACTCTACCTCTTTCTAGCCACTCCTCAGCCTCCATCATCCCTAATGCCAGCAACCACTAATTTATTCTCCATCTTTATAATTTTGGCATTTTGAGAATATTATAGAAATGGAATTATATAGGATGTGACCTTTTGGGATTGGCTTTTTAACTCATCATAATGCCCATGAGATCCAGCTAAATTGTTGTCTGTGTCAGTAGTTTATTTCTGGCCGGGCACAGTGACTCAAACCTGTAATCCCAACACTTTGGGAGGCCAAGGCAGGTGGCTCACCTGAGGTCAGGAGTTTAAGACCAGCCTGGCCAACATGGTAAAACTTCGCTTCTACCAAAAATACAAAAATTAACTGGGCATGGTGGTGGGTGCCTTTAGTTCCAGCTACTCAGGAGGCTGAGTCAGGAGAATCGCTTGAACCCAGGAGGCAGAGGTTGCCATGAGCTGACATTGTGCCGTTGCACTCCAGCCTGGGCAACAAGAGTGAAACTCTGCCTCAAAAAAAAAAGTTTATTTCTTCTTAGTAGGGAGCAGTATTCCGTGGGATGGATGCACCACAAAACACCAATTAACCAATTAACCATTCACCTACCGAGGGACATTTTGGTTGCTTCTAGTTTGGGGCTTGATATAGTTTAGATATTTGTCCCCATCAAATCTCATGTTGAATTCTGATCTCCAATGCTGGAGGTGGGGCCTGGTGGGAAGGGACTGGATCATTGGGCAGAGTCCTCATGGTTTGGTGCTATATTTGTGATAGTGAATTCTCACTAGATCTGGTCTTTGAAAAATGTATGGCACCTTCCCCCAATTCTCTCTCTCTGTTGCTCTGGCCATGTGATGTATGTGATGTGCCTACTCTCCCTTCACTGCCCACCATGATTGGAAGCTTCCTGAGGCCTCCCCAGAAGCTGAGCAGATGCCAGCACCATGCTTCCTGTACAGGCTGCAGAACCATGAGCCAATTTAAACCTCTTTTCTTTATAAATTACCCAGTCTCAGGTTTTTCTTAAAACAACACAAGAATGGCCTAATACAGGACTATTACAAATAATGCTGCTATGAACATCTGATTACAAGCTTTGAGTAGACACGAGTTTTCATTTTTCTGGGATAAATGCCTAGGAGTACAACTGCTGAACCATACAGTAAGCATATGTTTAGTTTTCCAAGAAACTGCCAATTTTCCAGAGTGCCTGTATCATTTTACAGGTACCACCAGCAACATACGAGAGTTCCAGTTGCTCCACGTCCTCACCATCACTTGGTGGTGTCACTTTTTAAAATTTAACTTTTCAGATAATTGCGTACTGATATCTCACTATGACCACAGATTTGCATTTCCCTAACAGCTGGTGATATTGAACATCTTTTCATGTGCTTATCTGCCACCCACATAAACCCTTTGGTGAGATATTTGTTCATATCTTTGGTTCAGTTTCTGAATGGATTGTTTAACTTGTTTTGCTGTTGAGTTCTGAGAGTCCTTTAAATATTTGCAGATATGAGTCTTTTTCCTGACATATGGTTTGTATGTATTTTCTCCTAGCTCATAACTTGTCTTTTCATCCTCCTCACAGGGTCTTTCATAGAACAAATGTTCTTAATTTTAATGAAATCCAATTCGTGATATTTTTCTTTTATAGATCATGCCTCTGGTGCCACGTCTAAGAACTCATCATCGAGCTCAAGTTTCTGAAGACTTTTTCCTGTGTTTCCTTTTCAGCATTTTATAGTTTTACATTTACATTTAAGTTCATTATCCATTTGGGGTTAATTTTTGTGTAAGGTCCAATGTTTAGGTCAAGATTCACTTTTTGAAAAGACTGTTTTTCTCCCCGTTGAGTTGCTTGTTCACTGTTATAAAAATAAAATCAAACCAGAGTTTTGTTTGTTTCTGACAAGAAACTCACTGTCATTCAAAAAACTTTTTCCCCTCCGATAAGCTGTCATTTCTCTCTGGCTTCTTTCAAAAACTTTTCTTTTCTTTCATTTTAACAAGTTTGACTGTGATGTGTCTTTGGATTTATCCTGCCTAAGATCTATTCAGCCTCTTGAATCTGTACACATTTGCTCTTTTACCAAATGTGGGGATTTTTCAGCCATTATGCCTTCAAATAATTTCTCAGCTGCACTCTCTCTTGCACCTCTCCTTCTGGTAATCCAAGGATTTGAATATTATTTCTTTGGCTATAGCCCCACAGATCCCTGGAGTGCTGCCCTTTCTCATTTTTTGGTTTATTTTCTCTGTTTGCAGAGTAGTTCATTTCTACTGTTTCATCTTCAAGTTCACTGATTCTTCCCTCTGTCTTCTTTATTCTGCTCTTGAGCCCATCCATTGAGTTTTTTCTTTTAATTATTATATTTTTCTTTACATTATCCATTTCTCTGCTGAGACCCCCCTTTTATCTTTTGGCTCGAGCATGTTTATGATTTCTCATTGAAGCATTTTTATGATGGCTGCTTTTCAATCCTGGTGAGATCATTCTGACATCTATTTTATCTTAGCGTTGGTGTCTTTGGGTTGTTTTTTCTCATTCAAGCTGAGCTATTCCTGGTTCTTGGCACGACAAGTGATTTATCTTGAAACCTGGACATTCTGAGTATTGTATCAGGAGACTGTAGCTCTTACTTAAATCTTATGTTTTGGCAGGCCTCCTGTGATACAGCTCTGGTGGGTGAAGGGAGCAGCACTCTGTTACCACCAGGTGGGAGTGGAAGTCCCTTCCCCAACTCAGCTGTCATTGACACTACATGGGGAGGGGCTTCTCTTTACTGCTGGGCAGGGTGGGAGTTCGGGATCCCCCTGGGCTCTGCTGATACTGTCACTGGGAAGTGCAAGAGTCCTCGGTTCTTGTCTAATGTGGGAGAAAGAATTCAGCCAAGAGACAATTCGTAATGCAAGCAAAGTCTTGTTTTTGTTTTTGTTTTGAAACAGTCTCACTCAGTTGCCCAGGCTGGAGTGCAGTGGTGTGATCTTGTCTCATTGCAGCCTCCACCTCCTGGGTTGAAGTGATTTTCCTGCCTCAGCCTCCCAAGTACCTGGGATTACGGGCATGCATCACCATGCCTGGCAAATGTTTGTATTTTTGGTAGAGACAGGGTTTCACCATGTTGGCCAGGTTGGTCTTGAACTCCTGACCTCAAGTGATTCGCCCACCTTGACCTCCCAAAATGCTGAGATTACAGGCGTAAGCACTGTACCCTGCCTCAAAAGGTTTATTAAGGAGATACAAGCACACCCCAAGAGGGAAGCAGGCTGACCCATCTGGAAAACAGCTCCAGGCTGGTCAGGCTGGAAACATAGCAGTAGTGGAGTTTATTTAAAGGGATGGTGCACTCTGAAAGAGATGAGACAGAGCAGGCTGCTGGGGGACTCTCTTTAGAGAATCTTACATGATTTTTCCTGCAGGGGCAGGAGGGGGCATCATTTGCAATCATGTTTTGGGCAGTCCCGTTGGGCGTGCATGCTCTGTGGTTGTACATGCTGGTCCACACATCACATATCTCATCTGCATTTAAAATCTCCACCCAGGGGTGTGCTTTTTACTATTATAATGAGCAACAGGATATTCTACGGCAAGGTTTTGGAGCAGTGGGCATGCTCATCAGCATGGAAAGTCCTTACCATGGTTATCTCTGTCTAGGGCTTGATAAATCCCCATCAGAGCCGGAAGAGCCCAACTACAAGGCCAGAAGTAGCCAGTGTAGCCTTCGTCTTTTTCTCTGACTGACAATGGGCAGCATCTCCAAGACATCTTTTCCCAGGAACTCCTTTGCCTGCCTATTTCCAGCTCTCTACCTCTTCTAACAACATCTTTCTAGCTGAGAGGGGCAGAGGTTCGCCATGACTGTTCCCTAGGTAGCCATGACGGACAAGCCAAGGGATGACCTCATTACCACTGGGCAGTGGTGAAGCCTCTGGCTGCCACAAGTTCTCCTCTGACACCACCCAATTACCAAGCAATCGATGTGCTTGCTGCCTGATGTGCACAGAGGCCAATACCATGGCACCAGCTGTTGAAAAAAGAAACACTGGCCAGGCACAGTGGTTCACGTCTGTAATCCCAGCACTTTGGGAAGCCAAGGCAGTGGATCACCTGAGGTCAGGAGTTTGAAACCAGCCTGGCCAACCTGGCGAAACCCTGTCTCTACTAAAAATACAAAATTAGCTGTGTGTGGTGGTGCGCATCTGTAATCCTAGCTACTCGGAGGCTGAGACAGGAGAATCGCTTGAACCCGGGAGGTGGAGGTCACGCCATTGCACTCCAAGCTGAGCAACGAGAGTGAAACTCCGTCTCAAAGAAAAAAAAAATAGAAAAGCTTTATTTGAGTTGACTAGCAAGGAATAAAAGGAAACGCTCCAATCTGTCTCCCCAAGCTGGGAAGTGGCTCAGGCTTTATAAGCATTGGGTAATGAGGTGTAATCTGACTGGATCCTGCCAGAGGGTGATGCCAGGGCTCAATCTCATTGGATCCTGGATCCTGCCATGTGGTGTCCGCTTTTTAATTTAGTCCATGCTCCTCCTTCCGAGCACTTAGGGCCCCCTTGTGGCTGCACCCTTGGTTCATCTGGGTATACTTAGGTTATGTGACCTTCAACCTGGGGGCCCATGGCAACTGAAAAGCAACTCACAAGTTTGTTACATGAAAGTTGAACCAGGGCCAGGCATGGTGGTGCATGCCTGTAATCCCAGCGCTTCGAGAGGTTGAGGCAGGAGGATCACTTATATCCAGGAGTTCAAGACCAGCCTAGGCAACATAGTGAGACCCCCATCTCCCCACACTCACACACAAAAAGTTGAACCCGATTCGTCTGATGTGGTTAAAACCCCAGCAAGAAAGGGGAAGAGAGGGTGTCCTGTTGCTCCTGGGTGGAGATGAAGACCCAGGCCCCCTGTGTGGTTTCTACAGACCCAGCATGGCAGAAGAGGGACATGTTGTTGCTACTCAGTGGGGATGAATGTCCTGGTTTCACTCTATGCCTTTGCTGACATCACTCAGTGGGACATGGGTCCCATCATTACAGCCTGGTAAGGATGGGAGTCTAGGCTCCCCACTCAATCCCTGTTGGCAGAGTGGACATAGGGGAACATACTATTTTCTGTGGTATTGGGTTGGGGTAGAGTGATTATTGTCTGAAAGTTTTCTGTCTTAACAGACTTCTGCTTTCCTGGTCCTCTGGCTGAAGAACAGCTTGTATTCAGGCTTTTAAAATTCTGTAGCTATTGGCATTTCCTGTGTCTGGCCCCTCTGGTACCCAGTCAGAAATAGAAAAAAAGAAGAAGAAGAAGAAGAAAATGCAGGGAATTGACCATCAAGTCATTCTTTTTCTTTTTTCTTTTTTTTTTTTTTTTTTTGAGACGGAGTCTCGCTCTGTCACCATGCTGGAGATCTCGGCTCATTCCAACCTCCACCTCCTGGATTCAAGTGATTCTCCTGCCTCAGCCTCCCGAGTAGCTGGGACTACAAGCACATGCCACCGCGCCCAGCTAATTTTTTTTTTTTTTTTTTGTATTTTAGTAGAGATAGGGTTTCACCATGTTGGCCAGCATGATCTCAATCTCCTGACCTCGTGATCTCCTCGCCTCCACTTCCCAAGGTGCTGGGATTACAGGCGTGAGCCACCACAGCTGGCCCACCATATCATTCTTTGTGTCTTGGAGTCCCTGGCCAGTCTGCCTTCTCCTCTTCCCCTTTCAGAGTCTGCTCATGTTTGTTTTTTGTTTTGTTGTTGTTGTTTGTGGCAAAATAAACATAAAAGTTGCCGTTTCAATTACTTTGTTTTTATTTTTGTTTTTTGGCTTTTGTTTGTTTTAGAGATGGTGTCTCATGCTGTGTCCATGCTGCAGTGCAGTGGAGTGATCACAGCTCACTGTAGCCTCAAATTCCCGGGCTCAAGCAATCCTCCCACCCCACCCTCCCAAGCAGCTGGGATTACAGGTGCACACCATCACACCTGGCTAATATTTTAAATCTGTTGTAGAGGTCTTGCTATGTTGCTCAAGCTGGTCTCAAACTCCTAGCCCCAAGCCATTTCAACCATTTTTAAATGGTTTAGTAGCATTAAGTACAGTCACCTTGTTGTCTTACGGCTGTCTTGCATTTGACATCCTGGGTTTTTCGTTGTACTTGTCAAGATGAATAGGGAAAAGTACATCTACTCCATCAAGTGGAAGTTAAAGGGATATTTTTAAGACCACAAGCCAACAGTACACTTCATGGAGAAGTATGAGACAGTATGAAAATGTGATTAGTTCTTATAAGTCAAAGGGTCAAGATTTGCTCATTCCTTTCCAGTGCCAAGTAGATGCTAAGCAATGTGTCCTAATTAAGGTGGAGTTCTGGCCCGGGCACAGTGACTCACACCTGTAATCCCAGCACTTTGGGAGACCGAGGTGGGTGGATCACCTGAGGTTGGGAGTTCGAGACCAGCCTGGTCAACCTGATGAAACCCCGTCTCTACTAAAAATACAAAAATTAGCTGGGTGTGGTGGCAGCTGCCTGTAATCCCAGCTACTTGAGAGGCTGAGGCAGGAGAATCACTTGAATCCAGGAAACAGAGGTTGCAGTGAGCCAAGATCACGCCATGGCACTCCAGCCTGGGCAACAAGAGCAAAACTCCGTCTCTAAAAAATAAAATAAAATAAAATAAAAGGTGGAGTTCTAGAAGAATCAATCATTAATCTTGTGGTTGCCCTTGCTGGGTCTCCACAGTCATTACCACTGTGGTGTGTCCTGTATCTCTTTCCTGTGAAAGGCCAGCTAGCCAGAGCATCAGTGCCCTCCAAGTATAACCCCCAACTGATGGCTGATGGCACCTAATGTGCAAATGTCCCAGCTCCCCCATCCATTAGGCAGGGTAACACTGAGGTGTATGTTCTACAGTGGCAGAGTTCTCCAGTGGGCATCAACTTCTGGTGTCCACATGGCAAGGTGCTTGATAATGGACCCTGTATTGACAGTTTTGCCTTCTCCTTCCCTCCCATTGTTTTCCCAAATAAACTTGAACTTGCCCTAGGATATACCTCTGGAGAAAGCCCAACTGCCATATATTCATGTTGGGAAAATCTAGGAGCATTTCAGTGAGTCCAAATTAGCAAAGATCCCACATCCTGCCTCATTCTGGAAAAGTGTAGGACACCCCAGCCCTCACTCTTCCATTCACTATTTCTCTGATAGTTCTCTTATTCACTCCTTTCTGGGCCTATTTTCTGTGGCATCTGACTATATAGCAGGAATTCCACCATATGTCCTTTGGGTAAGAACTTGACTGTCATGGATGCCAACAACCTTTATGCCTGTCATCATCTCCAATGTACAGTGGAGTCAGGATAGCTGAGCCGGTTTTCCTGCATATCTGCTTTAGCTCTTAGTTCTTTATCTTTGTTTGTCTGTTCATTTTGTTTTTGAGACAGGGTCATGCTCTGTTGCCCAGGCTGGAGTACAGTGGTGCAATCCCAGCTCACTGCAACCTCCGCCTCCTGGGTTCAAGCAATTCTCCTGCCTCAGCCTCCAGAGCAGCTGGGGTTTCCGCACACCACCACGCCTGACTAACTTTTGTATTTTTAGTAGAGACAGGGTTTTACCATGTTGGCCAGGTAGGTCTCAAACTCCTGACCTCAGGTGATCCACCCACCTCAGCCTCCCAAAGTGTTGGAATTACAGGCGTGAGCCATCTCACCCAGCCAGTTCCCTTATCTTTGCATCAGAGATATTAATAATAGTAGTTACGTGCACTGACGCTTGTGGAAGTGCTCAGCACAGTGTCTGCACGTGCTCGGCAACCAGTTAATCTACAAAATCTTACTCTCCTTCCTTCCTCTGCAATAGCAAGGCAGGAATTTCTAAGAACCCCATTTCTAAGATCAGTTTTCTAAGGAAAACTAAAATATGAATAAGTTTTTTCATCCAATTGCATGGATTTTTCAATATTTACATCTAGTCGTGTCCTGGTCATTATGTCTCTGCTACAGGTACCACAAGTCCACAGGTTATGGTAAGAGGAAAAACATCACAAGTTTCCTTTTTTTTTTTTTTTTTCAGCTTTAGACAATTCCATCTCATACACTGAGTAGCCTGATCTATATTCATGATCAAGGAGAGCTTGAGCGAAGGCTTAAGATTTTCAGTATCATATTTCAAATCAGATTTTCAAAGTGTGAGTAGATATCAACTGTGTGGGTCTGAAAGTTCTCATTTCCATACCAACGACAGTTCAGTGAAATTTATGAACTTGGAACTTGCTTACTAGGAGAAATAAAAGCAGTTCTGTGTATCCTACAACCCAGCCAGGAGTCTTGAAACTCCACCAATGACATATGGTTTTCTCTAGGGTGCAACCTGGCGAATTCTCACTCTTTTACTTAAAATGACTCACTCTTCTTCCTACTGGGCATGGTTGCACCAGCTGCTTCATATAATGCTTTGCAGTGGGACACATCTACAAGTCATTACTCTTCAATACTATGAGGAAAGATGAGATTTTATAAGTTTAACTGCTTCTTGACAACAAAGACAAAACTTCCCCTTATTACATTACAGTAGTCAATTTCACCTCCCAGGGAGATTAAGATGGGGACACCAAGGACTCTTAGAAAATAGACTGGTTATGCTCACAGAGCATTCTCCTAATTTCTTCATATTTTCTTCAATGTTTTTTACCCCCTTGGTTTTCCTACTAGTGTGGGTTGTGAGAACGCACAAACTCCTTCCAATTGTTCCTCATCGGTGATGACATAGAGGAAGTGAGTCCCAGAGGAGTAAAGTTCTGGGAAGTAGAATTACAACTCAGCTTAAGCTTTTTACCAGTTAGTGATTTTTTTCAAAATCATAGAACATTTACTTGATGATCGTGTAGAAAACACGGATTCTTGATATATTAATAAGGGATTACTGAAGGAATGTGCTGCAGGAAATAAACAAGCCAACTCACATTTCTATTTTCTAATTAGATACTATCCTATTGATAATGTGCCCCTTAGTGTAATTATGTAAGAAATGCCTCTGTACACATAAATGATGGGTATATATCTAGATGTTATCTCTGACTTCTCAAACTTCCAAAGCATTTATAGCTCTTTCATAACAATTGTTCCATGCCACTTTGTATAATTGTTATTTGTGGGTGTGACTTATCTTCCCTAGTAACATACAAAGTCCTTGAAGATAGAGTTTGTCTTACACAATATATGCAGCTCACATGGTATAAAATTCAAAATGAGGCTCTATAAATATTTTCTAAATAAATGATTCTGAGTCTTACCAATAAGAACTCACTTTTAGAGAAGGATACCCATTCTCACCACATCTACTCAATATAGTACTGAAAGTCCTAGTCAGAGCAATTAGGCAAGAAAAAGAAATAAAAGACATCCAATCCAAAAGGAAGAAGTAAAATTATCTCTGTTTTCAGATGACATGATTTAATATGTAGAAAACCCTACAAACTCTACAGGAAAAATATCCTGTTAGAACAAATAAATGAATTCAGTAAAGTTGGAGGATATGATAATAATACAAACTCAACATACAAAATGAAATGCAATCAGTTGTATTTCTACATACCAACAATAAACTATATGAAAAGTAAATTATGCAAACAATCCCACTCACAATAGCACCAAAAAGAATAAAATACTTGGAAATAAATTTAAATAAATTTCACCAAAGAAGAAAGACTTATACACCAAAAACTATAAAATATTAATGAAATAAAATAGAGCAGACACAAATAAATGAAATTACATCCCACGTTCATGAATTAGAAGAATTAACATTGTTAAAATATCTATACTACCCAAAGCAATCCACAGATTCAACACAATCCTATCAAAATCTCAATGGCATAGTTTACAGAAATAGAAAAAGCAATCCTAAAATTCATATGGAACCAGAAAAGACTCCAAGTAGCCAAAGCAATTTTGAATAAGAAGAACAAAGCTGGAGGTATCACACGTCCAGATTTCAAAATATATTGCAAAGCTACAGTAATCAAAACGGTATGGTACAGGCATAAAAATGGATATATAGACCAAGGGAACATAATTAAGAAATAAACCCACACAACTATGGCCAATTGATCTTTGACAAGAGTGCCAAGAATACCTTATGGGGAAAGGATGGTCTCTTCAATAGTGTTGAGAAAACTGGATGACCATACTCAAAAGAATAAAACTGGATCCTTGTCTTACACAATACAGAAAAAATAACTCAAAATGGATTAAAGACTTAAAAGTAAGTAAGATCTGAAACCATAAAACTCCTAGAAGAAAACATAGGAGAAAGCTTCTTGACATTCTTGCACATGATACCAAAAACAAGGCAACAAAAGCAAAAGTAAACAAGTGGAACTACATCAAACTAAAAAGCTGCTGTATAGCTAAGGAAATAATCAACAGAGTAAAATGGTAACCTATGGAACGGGAGAAAACACTTGCAAACCATACACCTAATAAGGCGCTAATTTCCAAAATATATAAGGAACTTCCCCAACTCAACAGCAAATAAATATGTAAATGAATGCACACATACTGATATGCTTTGGCTGTGTCCCTACCCAAATCTCATCTTGAATTCCCATGTGTTGTGGGAGGGACCCAGTGGGAGGTGATTGAATTATCCGGGTGGGTATTTCCTGCACTGTTCTCATGATAGTGAATAAGTCTCATGAGATCTGATGGCTTTACAAGACAGAGTTTCCCTGCACACGCTCTTTTTTTTTGCCTGCCACCATCCACGTAAGATGTGACTTGCTCCTCCTTGGCTTCCAACATGATTGTGAGGTCTCTCCAGCCATGTGAAACTATAAATTTAATTAAAACTCTTTCTTTTGTACATGGCCCAATCTTGAGTATGTCTTTATTAGCAGCATGAAAATGGACTAATACACACACATACACATTATATATAACCCAATTTATAAAGGGGTAAGTGAACTGAGCAGACATTTCTCCAAAGAGGACATGGAAATGGCCTACAAGTATATGAGAAGATGCTGAACATCACTAATCATCAGGGAAATGAAAATCAAAACTGCAGTTAGATATCATCTCACACCTGTTATGATGACTATTATCAAAAAAGCAAAAGATAATAAATGGTGGTGAGGTTTGAAGAACTGAAACCCTTGTACATCATTAGTGGGGACTGGAAATTGATGCAGCTGCTATGGCAAACAATATGAAGCTTCCTAAAAAAAAAAAACTAAAATAGAACAACCATATGATTCAGCAATCCCGCTTCTGGGTATCCAGCAGTAACTTTTATCCATGGTTTTGTTTTCTGCAGTTTCAGTTACCTATGGTCAATGGTAGTCTGAAAATATAAAATGGAAAATTCCAGAAATAAACCATTCATAAACTGTAAATTGCACATGGTCCTGAGTAGCAAGATGAAATCTTGAGCTGCCCCACTCTGTCCCTTTCAGGACATGACTGACACACATTGTGGATCCACATTGTACAAAATGCCTGCCCACTGAGTCACAGTTATCAGATCTGACTGTTGCAGTATTGCAGTACTTGTGTTCAAGAAGCCCTTTTTTAACTTAATATTGTCCCCAAAGTGCAAGAATAGAGATGCCGGTGATTCGGATATGCCAAAGAGAAGCGATAAAGTACTTCCTTTAAGTCAAGTAGTGAAAGTTCTCAACTTAATAAGGAAAGAAAAAAATGTATGTTGAAGCTGTTAAGATTTACAGTAAGAACAAGTCTTTCATCTATGAAGTTGTGAAGAAGGGGGAAAAAAGGTATGCTGATTTTGCTGTCGCCTCTCAGACTATAAAAGTTTTATGGCCACAGTATGTGATGAGTGCTTCGTTTAGACAGAAAAGTACTTAACTTTATGGGTGGAAGACATGAACGGAAGTTGCATTTGGATGGACAGCAATTGAGTTTGGTACTATCTATGATTGCAAGCAGCCACTGGGGGTCTTGGGACCTGCCCTGGCAGATAAGCAGGAATTACTATATATCCAAAAGAAATGACAACAGGATAGGCCGGGCGTGGTGGCTCACGCCTGTAATCCCAGCACTTTGGGAGGCCGAGGCAGGTGGATCATGAGGTCAGGAATTCGAGACCAGCCTGGCCAACATAGTGAAACCCTGTCTCTACTAAAAATACAAAAATTAGCCAGGTGTGGTGACGCATGCCTGTAATCCCAGCTACTCGGGAGGCTGAGGCAGGATAGTTGCTTGAACCCAAGAGGTGGAGGTTGCAGTGAGCCAAGACTGCACCACTGCATTCCAGCCTGGATGACAGAGTGAGACTCTGTCTCAAAAAAAAAAAAAAAAAAAAAAAAGAATTGAAATCAGGTAGGTGGAGGCTGAAGCAGGAGGATTGCTTCAGCCTGGGAGGTTGAGGCTGTAGTGAGCTGTAATCGCACCACTGCACTCCAGCCTAGGTGACAGAGTGAAACCATCTCAAAATAAACAAAAAAATAAATAAATTGTGAAACCATCTCAAAATAAACAAAAAAATAAATAAATTGTTAAGAGGTTAGATCTCATGTTAAGCGTTCTTAACACACAGACCACAAAGGGACACAAAGAAGCTTTTGAACAAGATGGATATGTTTATTACCTTGAAATTTTAAAGAAAAAAAAAGAACTCAATCTTAAATGTGAATACATACAAGTCACTTGGCAAGGGTACTGTCCGTTTTCATGAACTCTGTTTGGAGGAGGGCTAGACCTGTGATCACCACCATAAGTTCCATGAAGAGAGAATGTATGTGGCCAAATAGTCCCATGTTGACTCAGAAGTTGCTGATAGAGTCCACAAACCCCATTTTCTGTCTTCTTCTTCTTCTTCTTCTTTTTTTTTTTTGAGACGGAGTTGTGCTCTTATTGCCCAGGCTGGTGTGCAATGGCGTGATCTTGGCTTCTGGGTTCAAGTGATTCTCCTACCTCAGCCTCCTGAGTAGCTGGGATTACAGGCATGCACCACCATGCCCGGCTAATTTTTGTATTTTTAGTAGAGACAGGGTTTTTCCATGTTGGTCAGGCTGGTCTTGAACTCCCGACCTCAAGTGATCCACCCGCCTCAGCCTCCCAAAGTGCTGGGACTACAGGCGTGAGTCACCGTGCCCAGGCTTTTTTTCCTTTCTTTCTTTTTTTAAAGCAGAGACAAAGTCTCACTAAGTTGCCCAAGCTGGCCTCAAACTCCTGGCCTCAAGCAATCCTCCCACCTCAGCCTCCCAAAGTGCTGGGCTTAAGACCTGAGCCACCACACAAGGCCACAAACCCCATGTTCTAAGTTGTTCCCTGTGATCCTCTCTGCTCTAGAGCAGGGGCATTTCTTGTTGGAGAAACAGCAGAATAAGCATCAGCAGTACTTGAGCAAAATTTAAACTTTATCGCAAAGCCTTTTAAAGATCAGTTTCTCAAATGAGTTTCAGATGGCTCAATTAAATCTCCAGGAAGGAAAACTGGAAACGTCCAGTCTTCAATTTTGTATTTTTTTTCTTTTAAATGAATTTAAACTTTTTTTTAAATCAAGGACCATGTTAATTTCTATCTCAGCGATCTGTTGGTTGATCCTTTGACGTTATAAGCTACTTAATCATAAATATGCTTCGGGAACTAATGTTATTATATATTCTTAGTATATGCGCAATTTTTCCAGAGCTGTATCAAAAGTTGAATATATACAATAGGGATTTTTTTTAACACTTCACTACAGACACAGAGAGAATCAGTGGGCTTTTTCAAAAGGAAAAAGCTGAACAGGTTATGCCCTAGTTCACAAGCAAACTGTCCAGAAAACATTCTAATTGGGGAAAACAGCGGAGAGAGTGTAATGCTCCCAGCGCAAAGCTGCCCTGACAGCTGACCCCTTTTTTTTCCCTTCCTGTTTCTGACACTTGGCGAGGAATTAAACTGGAGCTAAGGGCACAGAAGTTGAAAAGGCAAAAGGCAAGCGTTCTTCTGGGTGGTCTGAGCCTTGTCCTAGGAAGGACGCTGTTTGTGAAGGTAAAATCTCTAATTGGGGAGAGACGGCCCTGCTGGTGGACTGTTGAGATCAGGTAAAGACCTGGATCCCAGAAGCACAGCACGGTCAGAGCCCGCTGCGCCGGCAGCAAAGACAGAAGGTGCCCGGAAGAAGGCGAGGATGCTTCTCTGTTTATCGGTTTGTTGCTCTTCAAATTCTTTTATTTTCAGAAGCTGCGATTTTAGTTCTAAAAATTACAATTGTGCATGATTCGTGAGAAAGGTCCTGAGCTGAACTTTAGACTTGGCTTTCTTTAAAAGTTTGAGCATCTTCTGCAATAGCACATTTGAGTCAAGTTAAAGCCATACCTGCAGCTTGAGGGGCTGAGATAAGCCGTAATTTCTCATCTAGAGCCTTGAAGAGATGGGTGACTCTTGCATGAGGAAAATGAATTTTTAAATAGGCTTAAGCTTTTTTATACTTCCTGAAAAACTCATGTAAGATTGATCAAAGGAGCTGGTCTCTGGGCAGCAACCAGAAAGCTCCATCTTTCTTTTTGGCTATGGACTCTTCAAACCCATTTTCTTGGCTAGTTTTTCTTAGCCATTAATGAAATTTCAGGCAGATCACATAGATTATTTTATGTCTTCCAAAAAATATAAACAAAGGGTATCTCTTTCAGGGATTAAAACACTCTAATACTAAAACTCCCTGATTTTATTAAACCTAAGACTCTCCTCCACTAGCTTGGGCTGGCATTAGGATTACGAACCTCCAGTGGGAGGGAGAAGGGTCCTTTGAACCTAGGCTAAGCATGGCCCCCTGACTCTCTGGGCAAAGAAAACAAAGCATGGAAGGGAAACAGACGTTCTTGGAGGGCTTTGTTAGAGTAATTCTGGAAGAGAGAACACAGCTGTGGTGGACACGGAGCTGTGGAAAGGACTCTCATTCAAGGAAGGCTTTGTTGCCCAGCTAGGGGGAGTGTGGCCAGTGTGTGTTTTCAGCCACCAGCTCCTGAAGGTGAGCCTCAGTGGCAGAGAGCCACCCTGCCCCAGGTCACCATTTCCTGGGTGGCCTACATCTGGTGGCTGAGCAAGGAAGGGCTGCAAAGGCAGGCTCTGCTATTTCAGAACCAACAGGTTCCTGTGCCCCCTGCAGAGTAACAGACCAATGCACTGAGACAGCAGAGTTTGCAGCAGAGAAAGTTTAGTGATGGCAGGACCCCAAGCAGGGAGATGGGAGGAGACCTTCAAATCCACCTCTCTGAGGAATTTTGGGGTTTTTAAGAGGATCATGGAGGATGAGGGGCTGGAAAACTGGGGTTGTTCATTGGTGGGTCAGGGGAATGAAATCATCAGAAGGTGAAAACTGCGTTCTTTGGTGAGTCAGCTCCTGTGGGTTCCTTCAGACCAGCTGGCATCAGCAGGGTCTTTCAGATCAAACAGGTCATTACTTTCATGAATATGCAAGACCTGAAGGAATATCTCAAAGGGAAGACATCATGTTTCATAAGGTTCAAGCTATTGTCTGCAGAGCAGGTGTGGAGAGCTATAATCTTGTAACAGGGTCTACATGGTTCTAGGACAATAAGCACCAAACAGCCATGAGGAAGCAGGTCAGAGAGAAAGCAGACTGCATGATGGATGCTGGATATGCCGCAAGTTTGGTTTATTTTTATTTCTCGCCCCTTCTGTCATGATTAATTTTATAAAGATTATAGCGATGGTTTCACAACTGTCTCAGCCCAGGGAGGGGTGCTCTCATGGAGATGTTCACTCCAGTTCCCCCAGCATGTTGCTGAGCCTGTTTGGAGATTCCATTTATTTCCTCTGCCCAATCCTGGTGGTTCCTCCCATTTCCTTTCCTTTCTTTCTTCTTTTTCTTTTCAACCAGATGCAAATCTCACACCTCCCATTTTCTAATCAGGTGCTGAGCCTTACAGACGGTCCTTCACACGTAATTTCATCTCTCCACCTGCTCCTAGAGTATTCGAGTCATTCACCTGGATGCTGAGATGGAGCATTTATTCCTTTTATCACAGGTAGTTCATTAGGGACCCAAGGTCTAACTCAGGGGTTCTTGACTATTTTTCAGTCACAGACACTTTTGAGAAAACGAGGAAGGTTACATTCACCCGCAGGAAAAAAAAAAAAAAATTACATGGCGCTTACCATTTTTGCTTTCAGTTTCAAAGATTTTGAAGAATCTCTGACACTCTTAGAGACATTGACCCCAGTGTTAACCTCCCCACCCTAATCTTCCTTTGAATATTCTTGTAAATTCCTTGAAGTCTGGGTGCTATTAGACTTATGTGGTGGTAAAACTGGATTTTCTGCCTAAGGTAAATATTTGAGGGGTTGAGATAAGCCGTGAGTTCTCATCTAGAGCCTAGAAGAGATGATGACTCTCGCATTAGGAAAGTGAATTATTAAGTTGGCTTAAGCTTTCCTGAAAAACCCATGTAAGATTTATCAAAGGAGCTGGTTTCTGGGTGGCAAACGGAAAGCCCCCTCTTTCTTTCTGGCTATGGACTTTTCAAACTCACTTTCTTGGCTAGTTTTTCTTAGCCCTTAATGAAGTTTCAGGCAGATCGCATAGATGTTTGGGTCGCTTCCAAAAAATGTATACATAAATAGTTTCTCTTTCAGTGATTAAAACACTCTAATACTAGAATTCTCTGATTTTATTAAACCTGAAATTCTCCTCCACTGGCTTGGGCTGGCTTTAGGATTAGGAATCTTCAGTGAGAGGGAAAAGGGTCCTTTGATTCAGCCTCCTTCCACACTCCTAGCAGTTGTCATCGGCTCCTAGAGTCAGGCACCACGGGGAGGAAGTTGTATGGCTGGTGCAGTGGTGCTCTGGGCTGAAGCACTCTGAATGCTGCAGAAGCTCTAAGGTGTGTCTTTAAGGCTCCCCTATATATTACCCTGCTGGGAGCTCCAACTGCATCTCCCTTGATATAAGTAGTGCCTTCTTCATCGGACTCCTTTCAACAACCATGGCTTTCTTGCAGTCCACCATCCATCGGCTGAGTCACTTTGCCTGCAAGAACACCTTTCTACATTGGAAGTCACTTTCATAATAACTCGCTGCCTTGAACCTACATCCAGTCCTTCCTCTACCCCCGTCCCTACCCCACGTTGAATCCCCTATTGCCACTGTGGGAGGAGCAGGTGCCTGCAGCCCTCTTTCTTTGTGCCCTGCCACCAGGGGTGCCTCACAGCCTTTACCGTTCCCAGGAAGGAGTCTGACACCCACTCCTAGGTCCCTCAAATGCCACCAGCTTCTCTCAAAGGCACACCAGTATGCTCCCACCCCAAAGAAACCCTCCCTTTCCAATTCCCACAACCCACACAATAGATTCTCCACCTTCTTTTTGGTGGCCTCCTGGAAGACAGTGGGCTGATGCTGGCAGAACCACAAGACATGGTCTACCTATCCTGACAAGACTCTGAGCCAGAAAAGCTTCCATTTCAATATCTTGCACCCCAACCCTATGATTTAGTCTTTAGGATAAAGTCCATCTGTATCCTTCATTTTCCTCTGAATTGTGAGCTATGTGAAATGAGGACAAGGATTTCTCTATATTAGAAATACTAACCTATAGAACTATGTAGCCATGAACATCTATTAACTGTGTTTGGCTGGCTGGGAATACTTTCTAATCATAAAGGAATTTTTCCATCTGTGCCATGACCCCAACGAGAATATACATTAAGGAAATATCCATTCAAAGGGCAGAAATGACCAAAGCAGTGTGAAGATGGTTTCTTTGAAATAAGCCGACATCCTGAAGAAGACTGCCATGACTCTGAAAGGCAGCTGCAGAGAACCTATTTTTGGAAAGTCTAAAATCATAGAATTTCAAATTTCCAAAGGAAGCCTGAGTTACTGAAAACAGATGTTTTAGGAAAAGGAATAGAAACTTTTAAGCCGTAACTTTTTAATAAGCCGTAATAGTTCAAAGAGTGTCAGAGGAACACAGCCCGGAGATATTCACCTTTGAAAAGTCCCAGATGGCCAAGTAACATGCCTACAAATAAAGAAAAACCCAAGAAGAGAAAGTTTGTGCAAAAATATCAAAACCGACCATGTGTGTACCTCACAAACTGACACCTCCTAGATCTGGAAGGTCATTTGAAGATAAAGTCCCAGATTCCATGGGCCATGCAGCAGAAACTCAATCCTCTGGACTGATTAGAAAGGAAGTCAGGTCCTAAATCATTGGGAAGTGTCATTTTGAGACATTTGGGAAGGAATGTAATTTTATCAACCTGATATACATTTAGAAATCAACCACTGACAGAGAGGCCTCACTGAACTCTATTTACAAAGAGATAAAAATTATTTGTAATGTATATTTAAATCCATGTTTACAAGAGTAAAGCTATGATAGAGGATAGATACTTTAGATAGATAGGTGATTGATAAATAGATGATAGATAGTAGATAAGATAAATGATAGATTAGATAGAAAGATAGATGATAGATTAGATAGATGATAGAGAGATAGACTAGATAGATTCGATAGATGATATATAGATTAGATAGAAAGAAGATGCATAGATTAGATAGATGATAGATTAGATAGATGATAGATTACATAGATGATATATAGATTAGATAGATAGATGATAGGTGACAGAGAGATAGATTAGACAGATGATATACAGATTAGATAGAAAAATAGATACATGATGGAGAGATGAGATAGATAGATGAGATAGATATATAGATTAGGTAGATGATAGATTCAATAGATGATACATAGATAGATAGATGATAGATAATAGGTAGACAGATTAGATAGATTAGATGGATGATAGATAATAGGTAGATAGATTAGATAGATGATTGATTGATAGACAGATAGGATAGATACATACATAGCTACATAGAGAGCATGTGTTACTTGACTGGGGGCACTTAGTAGATGGGCTCAGAGATGCTAGATGTCCTGCAATGGACAAGACACTTTTGCAAATCTCTCACGATTTTGTAATGTTCTCACTGACATTAACAAGTTAAGATGAAAAACCTGTTTACAAATTATCTATATATATCTATAGCTTTTTCTCAAGTTAACTTTTTTCCAGTGTGATTCTTACCCTTTATTTGACTGATACTTAAGCATTCACAATGTGATTTGTACCTTAACATTTGGTACAGCTTTGAGGGGCATAGAAAGCGGTTTCCGTCAATAGAAATCCAGGTTGTGTCTTAGATAAGATGCTGCTTAGGAATTCTGAAAGACTAGACAGCTGGGCCATCATTCAGGCAGCTGATATGATGCATTTCTTCCAAGAACATGGAGTTCTAGGCTGATCCACTGTTTTCCTGTTAGACAGGCCTCAAGAGGGATGACCCAGCTCAGTGGTTCTCTGTAGGGGCAGTCCTTATTTCAGGCAGCATTTTGAAAATCGCTGGAAACACTTCTTGTCACATGATTGGAGGCACTTAGTAGGTGGGCTCAGAGACACTAGGTGCTCCGCAGTGCATAAGAGATTGCTGCAAATTTCTCATGACTTTGTAATGTTCTCACCGACACTACATGATAAGAAGATGAAAAACCTGTTCATAATTATCTACCCTTAGACGAAACTCAGATTTATGCGTAAATACAAAATATGTTTGCATGGTTTTAATACACTTGAATTTCTGGGAAGGTAAAATCAGTGGGACGACTGTACTATTATTTTTTGGAATTTTACGAGGAGGTTTTCTGTTTAACCTTTTCAGAAAAACCATATCACTAGTGGCAATGCTAATCATAATAAATTGAGTTGCCAATACAATACGTCTCTATTAGTTTGCATTTGTATCTGTCACAAGTGTAGTTCTACATGTAGATGCATCTGATTTATTCCTTTATCTTCTAGAATAGGCCCACCTGAGCATTTATGCATTCAAATATGTATTTCAGCTTAATTTGTTTCCTTTTACTTCTCTGTTATATCATAGTAAGGGCTTTAAATTGATTTTTGAATTATATTATTGAAGGAAAAAATGAAACTTGCTTTGGATATATATCAAATTCATCTTAAGATAATTTTTTTTAAATTACAGAATATTTTCTGTCAAAAGGGATCTGGTAGGGTGGTCAACCACTGCCTTAACTGAAACATTGGGATACATGCTGGAAATTTTGGTAAGTCCAGATTTGTACAAAGAATTCTCTATATGTTTATTGAGACATTCATCACCTCAAACATTTCTTTTCTTTGGGTTGGGAACATTACAAACCTTCTCTTCTAGCTTCTGAAATACACTATAAATTATCATTAGTTATTATTTCCCTGCTGTACTATAAGATACAAAACTTATTCCTTCTAAATGTATTTTAGCACCCCTTAACCAACTTTTTTTATCCCTCCACTAAAATCTATTTTATCCGATATTAATATGGCAACACCACTTTGTTATATTTTTATCCTTTTACTCTCAAATTTTGTCATTACATGTATGTAATGATACATGTGTACATCATTACATTTATGATGATACATGTATGCATCATTACATATATGTTATGATGCATTCGTGTGTTGATACATGTGTCATTACATGTATGCTATGATGCATTATGTGTTGATACATGTATGTGTTGCTGCATGTGTGTGATGATGCATGTGCCATTATGTGTGTGGTGGTGCATGTATGTGTCATTGCATGTGTGTAATGATTCATGTATGTGTCATTAGATGTAAAAATACACACATGTATGTATTTTAATAGATAACACATATCTGTTTGGTTTTGGTTTTGAATTCATTCTGACAATGTCTTTTAGCTGGAGAAGTCAAACTGTATTTCTAGTAAATATGGATTTATTTGGATTTCTTTATAGTATCACTCACTCATTCAACAACTACTCATTGAGCACCTGCAATGAGCCAACTTCTGTTTTAGACATTGGAGAAACAAGACAAACAAAATAGACAATACCCCTGCCTGATGAGGCTAATGAGGGAAGGCTAGTGATATATATTTTCTGTCTGATAAGTGCCGTGGAGAAAAGTGAGGCAGGATAAGAGAGTTAAAGCGCTAGAATGGTGGGAACAGAGAATCTTGTTATTTTATAGAGGAAAGCCTCCCGACTAAGGTGACATTTAAGCTGAATCATGAAAGTAATGACAGAATAAACTGCAGCTTTCTAGAAGAAGAGCCTTCCAGGAAGAGAGAACTTCAAAGTGGAAGCCTGCCTGGTATTTCAAGGAACAGCAAGGTGGCCAGCGTGGCAGGGGCAAAGGGAAGAGTTGGGAGACAGGGCCAGAAAGAAAACCAGAACCAGATTACATGGCATCATAATGTGAAAATAGGTAATTCAAAATCTAAGCTGCTAGAAATTTAAAGGACTTTGAGCCTTAAGGAAATGTGATCATGGGACCTGAGTCACATAAACAGGCAGCTGTAATCTTTCTTTCTCTGGTTAGAGATTAGCTTTTTTTTTGACTTACCTACAGTGTTTTGTTACAAGAAAAAAAGACTGGGGGGGACCCCTTCCCTCTTAATTGTTGACCTTCATTGTAGATTAACTTTCCTCTTTCCTCTCTGACATGAAAACTCCATGACTATTACAGTACCTAAGATGGAATGTTAAAAATGCTGTTTTAAATTGGAAATGTAATTAAAACAAGCTATAAAGAAAAGAAAAGCTGTAGGGAAAAGAAACTAAAATGTAACTAACTACGTGGTAGCTTGTAAGACAGCCTTGTATGGAAAGTGTTATAATCTTACTAAATTTCTTTGTCTTCTGCCCATATAAGCAAGACCTTAGCTTTTAACGTCAGAGCACTGACCCCATTCCTTTGGCGTCTGCGTCACCTGAATGGCAAGCCTCAGCTTTTCACTTGAATAAACTACTTTAAACTGTGTTCTAATCCCCTCAATCATTTCGGGTTGCAAGCAAGTAAGACCTTTAGCCTTTATTCGGAATGAAAAGGGGAATCACTGCAGAGTTTTGAACACAAGAGTGATGTCACCTGAATTGTGTTATAGAAGGATTTATCTGGCTGCTGTTTTGGAAATAGATGATGGAGAGGTGGGGCTAGGAGACCGGTAAGGAGACCACTGACATCATCTGAGTGAGAAGTGACTATAGCTTCCACCATGGTGGTAGTGGAGGAAATGGTAAATAAGGCCAGACTTTGCAAGTTTTCTGAAGGTGGAACCAATGGAATTTAAGTCAAATTGGACATGGATTATGAGGGGAAGAGAGGGCACAAGAAAGATGGAGCTGGCATTTACAGATATGGGAAAGGCTGAGAGAGCAGCGGGTCTGTGGAGAGAAGACCAGGAGTTCACTTTGGACAGGAGAGTGTTGAGATATATCCAGGTAGAGTTGGTCGAATGTCAGCATCTGGGGCTCAGGAGAGAAATCCAGCCGAGAGACATAAGCTGAGAGGCACCAGCATGAGGATGCTGTTTCCAGCTGCAAGCCATTGGGTGAGATGATGTGGGGAACCCAGACACATGAGAGGGGGCCCCAGAGACCGGCCCTGGAGCGCAGCAACACTGAAATCTGAGAAAGTGGGGAGGAACTAGAAGGAGTTGCTGAGGTGTGGCCAGCGAGGTAGGAGGAGAGAAACAGATGTTTGAGGAGTCAAATAAAAAATATATATATTTCAAACAGGAGAAAATAAGTAACTTCCAAGCCCAGCTGATAGGACTAGAAGAGGGTGAGGAAGAATTATGGTTGTTCATGGGAGTGAGCCTTGTGGACACAGACATACATACATACACAAACACGAAACACAGAGCAAGACATGCAGACATGCATATGTACACACACATAAACACATACATATGTACACACATGCACTTGCACATACATGCATACACACGTACATGCACACACACCTACACACATGCATATGCATACACACATGTACATGCACACACATACACACACAAATGCACACACATACATATGCATACACATGCCAGGTTTGTTCTAGAATGCACAGGTGCAAGAAACATCACCTTGATTTATTTTTCTAAATCATAAAACCCTGACTCCCGATGCCCTCTTTTCAAGGTGATGAAAATTCAATCTCAGCCACCACTTGGGATGTTCCTCTCTCCCCCAAAGAATAACAGTAATGAGAATAAAGAGATCTTCAAGGGAGGAAAAGGGAAGCGGGGAAAGAAACCAATTTACTTTCTCAACCCAAATGATTATGTACATTTTTATTAATACATTATTTTAGTAGCTGACGTAGGACCAGAAGCTGTGATCAGCTTTCTGGGCATTATCCCAGAGTTCAGCCAACTTTTGCCAGCCACGTGATCTCTGTGGGAGCTGCCTAACCCTACCACTGTCGCACAAAGGCAGCCATTGACAACATGGAAACGAATGAGCGTGGATGTCCCAGTGAAACCTTATTCACGGACAGCGAAATTGAATTTCATCTAATTTACACGTCACAAACTATTATCCTTCTCTTATTTTCCCCCCAAGCATTTAAAAATGTAAAAAAGCACTCCTTGGGAGGCCAAGGTGGGTGGATCATGAGGTCAGGAGTTCGAGACCAGCCTGACCAACATGGTGAAACCCGTTCTCTACTAAAAATACAAAAATTAGCCAGGCGTGGTCATGCGCACCAGTAATCCCAGCTACTCAGGAGACTGAGGCGGGAGAATCGCTTGAACCCGGGAGGTGGAGGTGAGATCGTGCCATTCAGTGAGCTGAGATCGTGCCATTGCACTCCAGCCTGGCAACAGAGCAAGATCCCATCTCAGAAAAAAAAAAAAAAAAGCCACTCTTAGCTCATGGGCTGTACAGAAAAAAAATGGCAGATCAGGTTCAGCCCACAGTCCCCATTATATCATATAATGTCCACCACATATTCTATAAGGTTGGTAACAGTAAAAGTTTCCCTTTATGAATGAAGAAACTCAGGCATGGTGGTGTTAAGCGACTTCCTAGGGTCGCATCGCCAAGAAGGATGGAGCAGCGATGGGAACAAGTGTAGACGCTCTGGAGTCCACACGCTCCCAATGGCACAGCTGATCATCTAATCATCTCCAGCTACTTTATATACGGTGGGAATGTCCATTAATTCAACACCTTGGCCTATGGTGTCGTTAACTACATGACATCTCTTCCTAGTGCTTTCTTGACATCTCCCATTATTGAATGAGTTAATGATAAAAACAGCGGTTTGCAGTCAAACATATGGCCCAATAGCAGCCAATACTTCATTTTCACCCACCCAGGTTCAGAAGACGTTATCATTGTTAATTACTTACTTCCTCATTCACATTCTTCAACGTACCTAAAAGGTAATGAAGAGCACCGTGACCTCATACATGAAAGAATTTACGAATGAATGGTGTTAAATCTTGAAATATAAACCACAAGGTTCAGGGCATGCTCCCGGAAGGCTATTCATTTGATTTTGTTCTTTTTCCAAGACCGAAACAAGAAAAATAAGTCACCAATGGAAAAAGCCAAAGGTGGGCTTGTCAGCCTTTCCAGTCATGCACCCCTAGTTTCTGACAACGTGTTGATAACTCCGTTCCACAAATACTTTGTAATCATCACGCTGTGCTCTTCTTGCTATAGCAAATTATTTGAGAAATATAAAAAAGAAAAAGTTACTGGACCCAGTCCTTATGTTCTGAGAACTTACAACCACTGAAGAAATCAGTTCTAGATGAATCCATTATTTAAGCATTGTCACTGCAGCTGTGTGTGCTCCTGTCTTTAGTTTTTGGAACACATACACTGGGGACCTGCCTTGAGACCTCTGCAGGTGCATGGACTTCCTAGCTGAGAACAAGCTTTTCTTTTGCAAGACCGGCTCCTTCTCAGCCTCCGGGCCTTGGCTTGTGAAGCCCTCCCGGACCACTTACATAAGGAGTTTCACTCTCATTGCTTTCTTTCTCTGCATTCGGTTTTCCTCATAGCCCTGTTTACAATCTGTAATTATGACTTACTAATTACCATATATGTTTTTAACATATGATTTGTTTGCGGTTTACAACACCTTTATAGGGCTCCTCCTCTAAGTTGGAAGCTTTAAGGAGACCGCTGTTTTCCTGCTGCTTTGCACGGGGGCCTGGCACATAGTAGACACTCAATAAATACAGAATGAACATGATTGAGTGAGTAATGGACATGAGGCTAGAGGGGAGCCAAGGGGGTCAGCTTCAGCACCCCTCTCTCTCACTTCAGCCCCAACCAGAGCACAACAGCATTCGGTAGTTTAATACTTGCAGTCGACTCATTTTTTGTTTTGATTTCTAAACACGAAAACAAAAAGGCAAATAAATAGGCAAACGTTTAAAAAGCTGGCCTCACTAAACTAGAGAGTTTATTTTGCAGAATTGTGAGAGATGAGGTTGGCTGGATAAAGTAAGATCTGAATATAGACTTTCACTGAAGCTATGGCAAGGATCTCAGCACGCGATTGACACAAAGACAGAGAGGGAGGCCGAGCCGAGAGTCCTGACTCAGACCCACACACAGACGGTCACTTCATTAACTACGGCACCACTGCCATTCCGAAGGGACAGAAGGGTCTTTGCAATAAATGATGCTGGAGTCTTTAGATACCCACATGGAAAGAAAAATAGGAATCCTCATGCCTTCCATCTTGCGGGGGGAAAAAAAAGATTTGTTTCCTATAAGCGATAGATCCAAATGTGAGAGGCAAGACAAAAAAGCTTCCAGAAGAAAACATGGCATACAATTTTCAGGACATCGGAGTATGCACCAAATTCTTATAAAGAACAGAGAGGGGACTCACCATTAAAGAGAACACTCAACCCGGCATGGTGGCACACTCACTCCTATAATCCCAGCACTTTGGGAGGCTGAGACTTGCAGATCACCTGAAGTCAGGAGTTCGAGACCAGCCTGGAGGTGAAACCCCGTCTCTACTAAAAATACAAAAATTAGCCGGCCGTGGTGGTGGGTGCCTGTAATCCCAGCTACTCAGGAGGCTGAGACAGGAGAATTACTTGAACCTGGGAGGTGGAGGTTGCAGTGAGCCGAGATCAAGCCACTGCACTCCCGCCTAGGTGACAGAGCAAGAAGACTCTGTCTCAAAACAAACAAAAACAAAGAGACAGAAGATTCTAACATTATACTTGACACTAAAAAATTATGTTCATCAGAAAACAGCATGAAGGACAGAAGAAAAGAATTTGCAGACATGGATAAGATATTCACAATGTATGCCGGGCACGGTGGCTCACGCCTGTAATCCCAGCACTTTGGGAGGCCAAGGCAGGCAGATCACCAAGTCAGGAGATCGAGACCATCCTGGCTAACACGGTGAAACCCGTCTCTACTAAAAATGCAAAAAAATTAGCGGGGCGTGGTGGCGGGCACCTGTAGTCCCAGCTACTCGGCAGACTGAGGCAGGAGAATGGCAGGAACCCAGGAGGCGGAGCTTGCAGTGAGCTGAGATCGCGCCACTGCACTCCAGCCTGGGCGACAGAGCGAGACTCCGTCTCAAAAAAAAAAAAAAGAAAAAAAAAAAAGATATTCACAACGTAGAGCTCTGACAAAGAAATCATAGTAAATACGTAAAGAAGATAAGCATAGCCTAATTACAAGATGGGAAATGGATCTGAACAAAAACGTCACAAAAAACACAGCCCAGCCGAATATCTATTTATTATTATTAATTTATTTTTAGAGTCGAGGTCTCACTCTGTTGCCCAGGCTGGAACACAGTGGCATCATCATGCTCACTGCAGCCTCGAGCTCCTGAGCTCAAGTGATCCTCCTACCTCAGCCTCCCAAGTAGCTGGGACTACCGGTGTGCACTACCACTCCCAGCTAATTTTTCTATGTTTTGTTTTACAGATGAGGCCTCACTATGTTGCCCAGGCTGGTCTTGAACTCCTGGCCTCGAGTGATCCTCCCTCGCCAGCCTCCCAACCCTGTGGGATTACAGGCGTGAGCCACCACTGCACCCAGCTTGAATATTTAATAAGCATATAAGAAGGTGCTCAGCAGAGAAGAGCAAACTAAAACCACAATGATACATAGCTACATATCCATCAGAATGTCTAAAATTTAAATTAAAAAAAAAAAAAGATCCCAATGTTGTAAAACATGCTGGCCCATCCTGTGAGGCAAATGGAACTGCTTTCTATCATGGTGAAAGAGAGAACTGGTACAACCCCTTTAGTAAATTGTTGAGCCACATCTACTAAAGCTAAATACAACTGTATTCGTGATGTTTTGAATTTTCTGTGTCTTATCATGTTTATGTCTTGAAAATCTTGCTGACCAGGGAGAGACTGCCCTTCCCAAGAGCTAGCTGACTCCTAAAGATGGAGAACAACTGAGCTGCGGATATGCCTCTCCTAGCCAAGCTGACCCCCTCCTTTATCTAACACCCACACACCAAGCCACTGTTTCTCCTGCCCTAAATCACCCCAGGACCAGGTATCAGGCAACTAGCGACCACCCCTAGAGCCCAGAACCCACCAGGATTATTCAAAATAGCCAGTCCTGAACTGTGGACTCTGACCTACCTGGTCCCTCCCTCAGAAACCCCAATCAAGACTATGACCTAGACGGGCCCAGTGGCTCAGGCCTGCAATCCCAGCACTTAGAGGGGCCAAGGCAGGAAGATCGCTTGAGGTAATGAGTTTGAAAGCAGCCTGGGCAACATGGCGAAACCCCATCTCTACAAAAAAATACAAAAACTAGCTGGGCATGGTAATTAGCATACCTGTCGTCCCAGTTACCTGGGAGGCTGAGGTGGGAGGATCACCTGAGCCCAGGGAAGTAGTGCCTGCAGTGAGCTGTGATCGTCCCACTGTACTCCAGCCTGGTGACAAAACGAGACTGGCTCAAAAAATAAATAAGTCAATAAAAGATTGGCCCAGGCCTTCCCCCTGCTCCTGCTGCTGCCCCCTGACCAAATCTGGCGCTCCCTGTGGACCTTGCGTGGCACGGTGTGGCATGGTGCAGCATGGCATGATGTGGTGCAGGGGTGCAGCATGGCACACCACAGCAAACTTCCTTCTCTTGGGAATGTAAATAATAACTATTTCTTTCAATGGCATTGCCCTCTCTGCGACATTCCCTCACAAATTAAAGTCCCCCCGGTACAAATGAGGCATATACCTACCCGGCAACTCTGTTATTAGAGAAGTAAGTGCATTTGCCTGCCAAAAGCACAAACTATGATGTTCAGACCAACTTTATTCATAGCAGCCCCAAACCTAAAACAACCCAAATGTCCATCAATAACTAAATGGAGGCTGGGTGCAGTGGCTCACACCTGTAATCCCAGCACTTTGGGAGGCTGAGGCGAGTGGATCACTAGGCCAGGAGTTCTAGACCGGCCTGGCCAACATGGTGAAACCCCGTCTCTACTAAAAATACAAAAATTAGCCAGGCGTGGTGGCAAGCCCCTGTAATCCCAGCTTCTTGGGAGGCTGAGGCAGGAGAATCGCTCGAACCTGGGAAGTGGAGGTTGCAGTGAGCCAAGATCGTGCCACTGCACTCCAGCCTGGATGACAAAGTGAGACTTTGTCTCAAAAAAAAAAAAAAAAAAGGAACTGAATGGATACATTAACTATGACATATTAGACAATGGAATATTATAGAGCAATAAAAAAGAATGCTACAAGCAGTATCATGCATGAATCTTACAGGTCAAAATTCTGTTGACCAGACACAAAATAGTGCAGAGTGTGAGATTTCCTTCATGTGAAATGTGAGACAGGCGAACTGATCTGTGTCCATGCGAATCACATTAGTACAGCTCCCTCTAGGGTCAGATACTGACAGGTTAGAAGCCAAGGGAGGCTTACTTCTGGGATCATGGGGATGTTCTAAATTTTTTAGTGGGGTAATAGTTACATATACACATGCACACATGATGTACGCTTTCTCTAGTACATTTCAGTGGGTGTCTGTCTTGTACCCTAATAAAAAAGGTTTTTTTAAGGAAAAGATAAACTCAAGAAAGAATCTTTTTTTTTTTTTTTTTTTGACAGAGTCTTTCTCTGTCACCCAGGCTGGAGTGCAGTGGTGCAATCATAGCTCACCGCAGCTTCCATCTCCGGGCTCATGCAATCCTCCCGCCTTGGCCTCCTGAGTAGCTGTGACCACAGGTATGCACCACCATGCTGGCTAATTATTTTTAGTAGGGATGGAGTCCTGCTAAGTTGCCCATGTTGGTCTCAAACTCCTGGGCTCAAGTGATCCTCCTGCCTCAGCCTCCCAAAGTGCTGGGATTACAGATGTGATCCACCGTGCCTGGCCTCAAGGAAGGTTTTAAAAATAAAAGTTACATTCTTGGATGTTTGAATGCACAAATCAACAGATAGGAGAAGAGAAGTTTCAAAGCCTCATGACTGAGAATAGTGGTACCCTTGATGGAAATAGATAAATATTAGTAAATGGGCTGGGAAGCTGATCTCCATTGTTTGAGACATTTTGTGTTTGAGACAAGGGAAGTGGCCCTAAGCAGAAATGCCATGCAAATGGGCGGAGATCCAGGAAGGGGACTGAGGTCACTATGGGAGCTGTAGACTTCCAAGGCTTTAACGTGCAGTAGGTGAAATGTGAAGGCTGAGTGTGGTGGCTCACGCCTGTAATCCTAGCACTTTGGGGGGCTGAGGCAGGAAGATCACTTGAGGCCAGGAGTTCGAGAACCACCTGGCCAACATGGTGAAACCCCGTTCCTACAAAAAATACAAAAAATTAGTTGGTCGTGGTGGTGCACACCTGTAGTCCCAGCTACTCAGGAGGCTGAGGTGAGAGAATTGCTTGAACCCAGGAGGCAGAGGTTGCAGTGAGCAGAGATCACATCACTACACTCCAGCCTGAGCAACAGAATGAGACCCTGTCTCAAAAAAAAAAGTTCTCTCTGACCGGGTGCAGTGGCTCATGCCTATAATCCCAGCACTTTAGGAGGCCAAGGCATATGGGTCACTTAAGCTCAGCAGTTCGATACCAGCCTAGTCAATATGGTGAAACCTCATCTCTACTAAAAATACAAAAATTGGCTGGGCGTGGCGGCTGCGAGCCCGTAGTCCCAGCTACTTGTGAGGCTGAGGCAGGAGGACTGCTTGAGCCTGGGAGGCAGAGGCTGCAGTGAGCTGAGATCGAGCCACTGCACTCCAGTCCAGGCAACAGAGCAAGACCCTGTCTGAAAGAAAACAGTCTTAAAAACACCAGAGGTCTTCAAGAAAAGATTATCAAAAATACTCACATTCAAGATTAGTCCTTGGATAATGTTCACAATGAGGAAAGATAAGGAATGTGGGCCCCACAGGGGACGTGACGTTTGCAGAAGATAATGGGATCTTGCTCATAGAGGCAGAAATGGACGGCGACACTGACGAGGGAGGCCTTGGCTTTCTTCCTTTTTTCTTTTGTGACACCTGCATGGATTCTTCATTCCTTTTCACCATTTATCAAAGTCCTCGCCTCTAGGAAATGTTGGAGTAAAAGCTTCCCTGAGAAGAGTCGGCTCCTAAGCCCCCAGCCTTACCCAGGCCTCCAGCTGTCTCCATCTACCCCCTGTCAATTCTGAGTTCCCTTCATTCAAATGTAATTCAGACACAAAAGGTTTTTTTAACCGGATTGGGGAACACCTTCACTCTTCTGTACTAGCCCAGAGATGGGCTGAGAGGTCATTTCGAATAATTATCACCTGATAATAGAGCAGATGGCAGTCACCAAATCGGGCAGGCCCTACCAGTCGGCATCTCTGCAGCTAATTCACCTTCATGCCTGGACAATTTGTTCTAAAACTAGATTGCATTTCGTGATAGCCACTTACGTTCTCTGCTTTTCAAGGTGCCCAAGAAACTGCATTTCAAAGGATTTTAATTCCACAAGAAGCTATTCCTCCCAAAGCTGCAACAATTGGCACGGATCCATATATCTAACACTGACTGATTAAGACATCATCATTGTCCTCAGTCATGGCTGGTTTTTTGTTTTTCTTTTGTTGTTGTTGTTTGTTTTTTCATTTTTACCTCTGTCTCTCTGCTTGAGCTTTGCCTCTCACCTACAACTTCCTTCTCACCTATGCCCCTCCAGTCCTCTCTGACAGTACAGCATATATGCAGAGAGAGAGGGAGAGACAGGTCTCAACAGCCCTGATGTTATTCCATAGAATAGATAGATAGATACACAAATACACACATACATACATACATACGTATATATAGATTGAATAGATATAGATGATAGATAGATAGATAGATAGATAGATAGATAGATAGATAGATAGATGATAAACAGCTACATAGAGAGAAAGAGATCTCAATGGCTCTGACCTTATGCCAGAGAGAGAGAGAGACAGGTACATAGAGAGAGAGAGATCTCAACAGCCCTGACCTTATGCCATAGACAGATACATAGATAGATAAGAAGAGAGAAATCTCAATAGCCCTGACCTTATGCAATAAACATAGACAAATGATAGATGATAGACAAATAGATAGATATAGATAGATGATAGGCAGGTACATAGAGAGATCTCATCAGCTCTGACCTTATGCCATAAAGATAGATAGATAGATAGATACATACATACATACATGCATACATAAATACATACATACATAGAGAGAGAGAAACAAAAAGAGGGAGACAGATCTCAACAGCTCTGACCTGATGTCATAGATAAATAGAGAGAGATTATGCTGCTGTGAGTAGAGCTCTACATAGAATAGGTGCTCAATCACTCTCCATTTTTAATGAATCAAATTCAGCAAAGAAAAAAGCAACTCGATTACAGACATCACTTTTCCTACTTTATCATCCCGGCAACCATTCCCGTTATCTCTCTCTATCCTTCAGTTTTTAATAAGAATTCTAAGGGAGCTGCCTACACTATGAAAATCCACCTCTCCCTAGGAAGCCAAACGCCCAGGATGCCAGGTGTTTTGTTGTTGTTGTTGTTGTTGTTGTTTTGAGATGGGGTCTCGCCCTCTAGCCCAGGGTGGAGTGCAGTGACACGATCTCGCCTCAATGCGACCTCTGCCTCCCAGGTTCAAGCAATTCTTCTGCCTCAGGCTTCCAAGAAGCTGCGATTACAGGCAAACACCACCACGCCCAGCTAATTTTTGTATTTTTAGTAGAGATAGGGTTTCAGCATATTGGCCAGGCTGGTCTCGAACTCCTGACCTTGTGATCTGCCTGCCTCAGCCTCCCAAAGTGCTGGGAGTATAGGCGTGAGCCGCTGTGCCCGGCCGGCAGGTGTTACGTCTGTGAAAGGGTCATTACTTTTAGGAGGGGAAGTGAACAGCCTATTTACTTGGAAGAAATTAGAGGAGAGTATGGAGGCAACAACATATAATCACTTAATTTGGAGCAGACCTAGGCCTGAATCTAAGCACATTTGATTTAAAGGGAAAAAGCAATTAAAGGCAGCTGGCTGAATGTTCTTTCAAATCAATGAAGTCATTCAATCAGTCCATAAAAAATGACTAGCTTCTGAAAGTAAAATTTAATCCCAAATTGAGGACAAAAAAAAAAAAAAAATGCAAAGACTGGCATAAATGCATAGAAAACACAATCCAAACAATAGATCATTTTGGAATTTCCAAGATTTCATTGGTTTTCTAGCTCCATTTTGTTTTACAATCATTCTACTTCTCCAACACGTTGGCCAGTGTGTCATTCATCCTACATGCCCAGTATCTTAACTCTTCTTAGCATTTGACAAGTTCTCACCTTCTTGGGGAGTGGGGGGAGGGGATCTATAGGGAGGGGTAAAGACTGCTCCCACAACCAGGACTGAAAATACTAGACCTCATTTTCCCAGCTTCCTTTGCAACTCAAGCTGGGACATGTGACCTGCCCTCTCCAATCAGAACACACCTTGTGTTGACACCTGAACTAGTGACTTAGGAGGCTGGGGACAGGAAGCTCTGTCATTCCAGTGTCCTCACCGGAACCAGAACCAGAAATGTAGGGGAATGTCTCCAACATGAGGATACTAGATATCTAGGGAAGGGGACATCAGCCAAGAAGAAGAGATCGCGGAAAGGGTCAGAAAGACATCAACATCACAGAAGTGGCACAATTTTACTAGGAGGTGAATGAGTTTAACTCATAACAGAAGGGGCCTCAGATAGGGTCAGCACTAGGAAATATGAGAAATTTGTTTTTGATTTTTCTAGCTTATTCTGGAACTCTCCCTCGCTTCCTCTGTCATCTCCCCAAGCATTCCTGAATGCCTAATATATACTTAGTGACCAGATGCCCACTAAGAGCCACCCACCTGAGTCCCCAAGCCTCCTGTTTTATAGGATTTTTCTTCTCCTGCTGTACAAAGTCGAGTCCTCCATTTGTAACTCAATTATAACTACATGGTGTCATGTTACAATCAGAGGCCAAGGTGTCTTACCCGAAACCCTTGGGGCCAGATGTGTTTCGGAATTCAGCATTTTGCAGCTTTCAAAAAGATAATATATTGCGTCCGCAGCTGCTCTATATTGCGTTAAAACCCCTGAGGGATCTGGATGCAGCACCCCATGATCAAAACCATTAATATTTCTGCAGCAAAATTCATGAATATTCAGAGTAAGTGGGGAAAATAATGATTATAAATAGTCTCTCATCAGGTCAGGTTTTGCAGCCAGCAGAGCACCAAAAACTTTCAGTTTGCAGAACTTTTGAATGTTGGAGTTGCATGTAGGGACTGTGGACCTGTATTGACACATCTTTCTACCGTACCAGGCTTAGCTGGCTCCCTACCCATCCGTAGAATCTGAGGTCTCAGTACAATGTCTGACTAAATAAATGATGAATGAGGTCAAAAAGGAAGTGCTGAAAAATCAAAATGAATCCCGTATTTTTTCCCTCCAAAGTGCTGTCCTTTTAGGGTAAACTGGCTGATCTGATCAACTAATATAGAAGTGAGCAAACTTTTGTTTTTTGTTTTGTTTTGTTGTTGTTTTGAGACAGAGTCTTGCTCTGTCGCCCAGGCTGGAGTGCAATGGCACGATGTCAGCTCACTGCAACCTCCGCCTCCTGGTTTCAAGTGGTTCTCCTGCCTCAGCCTCCTGAGTAGCTGGGATTACAGGCACCCACTACCGTGCCTGGCTAATTTTTGTATTTTTAGTAGAGATGGGGTTTCACCATGTTGGTCAAGCTGGTCTCAAACTCCTGACCTCAAGTTATCCACCCACCTTGGCCTCCCTAAGTGCTGGGACTGCAGGCATGAGTCACCGCACCCAGCCTTAAGTGGGCAAACTTTTTCAATAAAAGGCCAGATAGTAGTTTTCAGCTTCACAGGTCGGGCAATCTCAGTTGCAACTACTTACCTCTGTCACCATGGTGCGAAAGTAAGTTAATGGGCGTGGCTGTGTTTCAGTAAAACTTTATTTACAATAACAAGAGAAGGGCCAGAAGCTGACTCGCAAGTCACATTGTCTGACCCCTGGACTAATCCATGCAAATGTCTTATTTGATGATCAGGATTCATTCAGCAAACAATTACAGGGCTTCTCCCAAGTCCTGGGCGCTGTGGTTGTACTGGAAATTCAGCAGTGAAAAAACAAGTTTCTGCCTTCATAAAGCATACATTTTTGTTGGGTGTGGTGGCTTACACCTATAATCTTAACACTTTGGGAGGCTGAGGCAAGAGGATCGCTTGAGGCCAGGAGTTTAAGGCCAACCTGGGCAACAAAGCAAGACCCTATCTCTACAAAAAAAGTTTTAAAGTAAGCCAAGCACAGTGGCTCATGCCTGTAGTCCTGGCTACTAGGGAGACTGAGGCAGGAAGATCACTTGAGTCCAGCAGAACTTATTTTCATAAAAACAGTGTGATCAAAATTCAATGTTCTATCATATTTGTAAAAATGGCTTGTCAATTTGCCCAAAATGATTTGTTAAATAATCCAGTTTTTGCCTGTGATTTGAAAGCCAGTGCCACATCATCACTACCAGGTTCCCATGTGTACTTGAACCTCCTCCTAGATTCTCAAATCTGTTCCTTGGCTTCTTTCTATTCCTGCCCCAGAGCCTTAGCCATCTCCACGAACACGGCTCTGTCACACGTCTGAGTGTCTGCTGAGGCTAATGCTCCTTCGTTCTGAGGGCTGTAACCTTAGGGGTGCCCCCCCGACCTGAGATACTCGCCCCTCTCTCCGTGAGAGTTGGAAATTTTAAGATGCCAAATTGGGGAAAATAAGAGCCAGACTCCACCTGTATCAGTCAGAGTTTGCTCGGGAAAAGAGAGACCAACGTAACATTTCCAGCTCAGAGAGACCATACAAAAAATTAGAGACTTAACAATAATAACATGAGAAGGGAAGAGGGAGGGAAGAGTTGGTGTTGGCTCAGGAAACTGGCAAAGGCTGCCAACAGTCTCAGCTGTTTTCATTTCCCCATCGTGGAAAGTGCGTGGGTGTGCGCTCCAGCCCGCACAACTGCAGGAGAGCAGGGCGGTAGGCGGGGACCCCTGACCTTGCAGAAATGCCTCCTGTGGACCCTCAGTGGAGAAGTCATGTGAGTGAGAGATGACCTTTTGTTGGATTAAGCACCTCAGATTTGGGGCTGTTACCAAATCTATGTGAAAGCACAGCCTTTCCTGACTCACACAGTATGTTGGATTTTGAGTTTAAAAAGGAGGGATTCTCTCTCTCTTTCTTTCAAAACACACGCGCGCACACACACACACACACACACACACCCTGTTTTTCAAACCACCAACAGATGGTTACGTGTGGGGCCAGGGAGGAATGGGTGGAGGGAACAGAGATGGAATTCCAACTTCCCTGAATATTCTGTGTTACGTGGTTTTGACATTGGAGCCATGTAATTGCTTAAAATACCTTTCTTTAAAAACAAAATTAAATCAAAACAAAATAAGACAGCCAGGCTCCGTGACTCATGCCTGTAATCCCAGCACATTGCGAGGCTGAGGTGGGAGGATCGCTTGAGCCCAGGAGTTCACGACCAGCCTGGGCAACATAGCAAGACCTCGTCTCTACTAAAAAATGTAAAAGGTTAGCCAGGTATGGTGGCACATGCCTGTAGTCCCAGCTGCTTGGGAGGCTGAGGCAGGAGGATCACTTGAGCCCAGGAGGTCGAGGCTGCAGTGAGCCAGATCATCGTGCCACTGCACTCCAGACTGGGTGACAGCGCAAAACTCAAGAAAGAAAAAGCAAGAAAGAAGGGACAGGGCATGGTGGCTCACGCCTGTAATCCCAGCACTTTGGGAGGCCGAGGCAGGTGGATCACGAGGTCAGGAGCTCGAGACCAGCCTGGCCAAGATGGTGAAACCCCATCTCTTCTGAAAATACAAAAATTAGCCAGGCGCAGTGGAAAGCGCGTGTAATGCCAGCTACTTGGGAGGCTGAGGCAGGAGAATCGCTTGAACCCAGAAGGCAGAGGTTGCAGTGAGCCGAGATCACGCCACTGCACTCCAGCCTGGGTGACAGAGTGAGACTCCGTCTCAGAAAAAAAAAAAAAAATGCATGTGTCTACTAAAAAGATGTAGAAGCAAGGACAAGCCAGGCTGTCCTAGGTGCACCATTACAGGGACAGTGAGCACCTTTGCACCCATATTTTGATATCTAAATACCATCCTCCTCTAACAGGAGCCAACATTCCTTGTTGAAATAGCTGACCCACGGTCTGAGACTGAAGGGCATGGGATAAGCCTGGGACATTTCGTTTTTGCTCAAAAAGCGAGGTCATTGTCAAAGATTCGTATGGGGACCTTAAAAGGACGAACGGTCGAGTTTGAAAGGACGCCCACTGCATGCCGTTTGACTCTTTTTCAACTTGCATTAAGATTTCTTCACTCACCCACAAGTTATTTAGCAGTGTGTTTTTAAATTCTCAACTCATGAGCATTTAAAAATTGACCTTTGTGTATTAACTTTTAACTTGGCCAAGCACCAGTGGCTCACACCTATAATCCCAGCACTTTGGGAGGCTGAAGCAAGAGGATCACTTGAGGCCAGGAGTTTGAGACCAGCCTGGGCAATATAACAAGACTTCATCTCTTAAAAAAAAAATAAATTAGCCGGGCATAGTGGCATGCAGCAATGGTCCTCGCTGTTTGGGAGGCTGGGGCAGGAGGATCATTTGAGCCCAGTAGGTCAAGGCTGCAGTCACCTATGATTGCACCACTGCACTCCAGCCTGGGTGGCAGAGCGAGAAGCTTCTAACTTCATAGCGATGTAATCAGAGAACAAAGACTGTATGAAACCTATTCTGTAAGATTTATGGAGGCTACTGTGTGGCCTAGCAACCTCATGATTAGTGTCTGCAGGTGGTCAAGGCTCTCTATGTATCTAGCACTGAAGGCAGAATTCCATGTGGGTCAAGGCTGTGGCTTGTGTGGATCTCCCATATCTTTGGTCGTTGATCATCTGACTGGCTTATCAATAATTGAAAGAATTGTAAGGGTGGATTTATCAATTTCCCTTGCAGTTCTATCCATTTTTAGCTTTGTCTAGTGATATTTTACCCAGTGTATCCCTGTAGAGAATGGCTGTTATCTTCTTGCTAAATAGAACCTATTACCATTATGCAGAGACCAACTCTATGCCTTCTAATGCTTTTCGTCTTGAAGTCCATTTCGTCTAATATTTATCTAAGTACTGCAGTCTTTTGGGTAGTATATTATGGACAGATCTTTTTCTCCATCCTTTTATTTTTGACCTTTGTGTGCCCTCTGCTTTAGATGTACCTTTTAAAACAAGAGACAGAGGTGGAAAGAGTAGTTAGGATAACAGACCCCTCCTCCTCCTCCAGAGAAAGCTGTAAAATCACTGACTTCTGCAGACATGGCTTGGATTTAAGGAAGGGGCCCATTTCAGCCCCTGCCCGTCTTCTGGTTCCCTAGATGGAGTCAGAGAAATCAGATGGGGAAAGAGCAAGTTCCACGTAAAAGAACCCAAGGAATCTGCATGTCTCTGGAAATGTAGAGAATGCAGGCACCCTCAGTTCTCTTTCCTTCTTTTCTTTTGCTATATTTGGCTTTTGTTTTCATTGCTTTTTAACTCTCCAGGAGGTCAGACACATAACTTGGGGACCAGAAACTGAAAAAGCCTGTGGGGAAAAGAAGAACTCAGTAAAAAGAGATCCACTGAAAAGCCAGCCCATCAGGGCAGGAAGTGCCCCTTCCTGGGTCTGTTAGTTCCACAGTGCTCTACGAAAGACACTCCACATTTCAGTTACGTTGTGAGCTCCTTCCTTGTGTGCAATAGCCTTTTCTGCTAAATCAGAAGATCCTCAATTTAGAGCAAAACTTGTATGTCCACATTTAAGTTCCTTTATGAGCTCCTTCCTTGTGTGCAATATCCTTTTCCGCCAAATCAGAAGATCATTGATTTAGAGCAAAACTTGTCTGCCCAGAGAAGCAAACCAAGGGCAGCACGTGGGTGAAGCACCCAGCCCTAACCATCAGGGAGCAGGAGGGAATTTGGTGAGTGAGGCAGTACTGGTCCCATCTCCAGGCAGCCAGTTTTCCGATCCATGGAAACGTTGGAGCCTTTTGGAGGTGTCTGGTGATGGAGATGAGTGCCTGGTTGGTTGAAAGCAGTCACTGCTGTGAGGACGGAAGAGAAACAGAAGGCAAGCAGAGTAAGTCAGAGTCAAAGTCTCAGGAGCAATGCTTTCACACCTTTGTCCCATTTTCTTTTCTGCACATGTATACCTGATTGTCCGGTGAACTAGAGAGAAAGAAGGGACTTACGGACATTAAGTAGAAAGCAGCAAAATTCGAGCTGGGCGCCGTGGCTCATGCCTGTAATCCCAGCACTTTGGGAGGCTGAGGCAGGTGGATCACCTGAGGTCAGGAGTTCCAGACCAGCCTGGTCAACATCGTGAAACCCCTTCCAGACTAAAAACACAAAAAAAGTAGCTGGACATGGTGGCAGGTGCCTGTAGTCTCACCTACTCAGGAGGTTGAGGCAGGAGAATCACTTGAACCCCGGAGGCGGAGACTGCAGTGAGCCAAGATCGTACCATTGCACTCCAGCCTGGGCAACATGAGCAAAACTCCATTGTCAAAAAAAAAAAAAAAAAAAA
>NC_045441.1:1707535-1727992 GCF_002776525.5 Piliocolobus tephrosceles
GCTAATTTTTGTATTTTTAGTAGAGAGAGGGTTTCTCCATGTTGGCCAGGTGGGTCTCGAACTCCTGACCTCAGGTGATCCACCCTCCTTGGCCTCCCAAAGTCCTGGGATTACAGGTGTGAGCCACCATGCCCGACCTCATGACATGTTTCAATTGAGACATGACTATCTACTCAAGATAATTGTTTTTTAGAGAAGACATTTAAAATGGAAACTTTGGAAGTCAGTTTACCCACATGGATCACATGCTTTCTAGAAATACCACACACTTAACCTAAACATTTCACTCACAGGAACTTGTCCTAAGACCAGAAGAGGTCAATTGGACGCAGATGAAGGTATGAAGATGTTAACAGCCTTGCTTTTTATAATAGAGAAAACTCAGAAAATAACCTAAATGACTATTGGTAGGAGATTGATGAAACAAATAATGGCCTACCAATGCAGGGGAATACTTTACAGCCATTAAAATTATGCTACAGATCAATAATCATTAACATGGAAGATAGCCATTGCCAAAAGCAACATGATACCATTTTGCTTTTAAAAAGAAACGTGTGTGGCCGGGCGCGGTGGCTCAAGCCTGTAATCCCAGCACTTTGGGAGGCCGAGACGGGCCAATCACGAGGTCAGGAGATCCAGACCAACCCGGGTAAAAACAGGGAAACCCTGTCTCTCTAAAAAAAAACAAAAAAAAAAAAAAAAAAAAACTAGCCGGGAGAGGTGGCGGGGGCCTGTAGTCCCAGCTACTTGGGAGGCTGAGGCAGGAGAATGGTGTAAACCCAGGAGGCGGAGCTTGCAGTGAGCCGAGATCCGGCCACTGCACTCCAGGCTGGGCGACAGAGCGAGACTCCGTCTCAAAAAAAAAAAAAAAACAAAGAAACGTGTGTACCTTAAAAAATGTTTGAAAATTATTCATCACAATGTTAACAATGTCTATCTGAATGTTAGGATTATTGGCAATCCATTTTTTCTTTGTGCTTTTTTATATTTTGTAAGTTACTTGGAAGAAATACACATTATAATAATGTATAAAAATTAAAGTTATTAAAGAGTCCATTGATAAAATTCTTTCAACATTTAAAAGAATAATTGATCTATTTATGGCTTGTGTTTACTGTAAATTATAAATTCTCAAAGAATAGGGAGTGATTTTTCTTCTTATATTCTCTCCACAGCTCCATACGCAACACTGCATGTAATAAGAACTCTGTAATGGCTGTTGATTGACTGGGTATTTAGACGTCAAGCATTGAGAAGACATTAGCAAAAATAGCTAAGAACTAAATTGCATGGCTGGGCCTTTGGCACTAGAACCTTAATAATTGAAAACTAAAACCTTCAAGTCATTTGTTTTTATTATAAATGAACCCACCTCTCACAACTCCCCTTTGGTTTTGAAATCCTGCCAAAGTGTTTCTTCTGATGCCATCCCTTGGCTAATGTGAAAGTTTTAAAAGCTTCTTAATGACATCATTATCCTGCAAATAATCATGAAGGAGACAAAAATGAACCAGGTTTTTGGTAAAGCCATGCACGGACCTGTGATTTCTGATGAGAGCAGAGATTGTCTAGGCAACTTAGAGAAGGTGATAAAGTCTTATTTGGCCAGCCCAACTTTCTCACCAGCATCTTTGACCTCTGTGTCAGTCAGCTATTGCTGTGTAACAAACAGATCAAAAAGAATTCAGTGGTAAAGAAAAATGGCATGTGTTTTTTAAACTAAACTGGGCTCATCAGGAGTCTCTGCTTCTTGAAGCTTTGAGTCTGGTTGGCCCCATCCCTTCCACCTCTATGATTTGGACCTCAGTCTGCACCATGTGTACTCATTATGGGGTCCATGTTAAAGATGGAGAATCTATTCAAGGGAAGCTCTTCTCATGTCAATAACAGAAGGGCAAGAGTGCCTGTCCAACTGTGCAAGCAAACAGCAAATTTCTGCTTGTGTCATCTATGCTCACCTCTTTTTGGCCAAAGCCAATGCCCTACATCAGCACAGCAGGAAAATGGATTCTGCCTCCATAAGACTACACAGCAAGCATGCATGATAGACAAACAAGAATTCAATCTACCACACCGTGCATTTCAGCAAATCTCATTCACCACTTCTCCTACTGAGCCATTCAGTGTCTTCATACAGTCCCTGGCTTCTTCACACGGAGGTACTGTGAATGGAATGAAAGGAAATGAAATTTGTATTATTAGAAAGTGCATGATGTGGGAACATTACTGAACCCCAGGAAATGAACTATAGGATTTCAGACAAGACAGCCCTCCAAGACACTTCTATATAATCATCTATTCTGCCCAAGGAAAAAGCCAGTCTGGCCTGGAGTGGTAAACTGCACCTTCTGCACCTTCCTTTTTTTTTTTTTTTTTTTTTGAGATGGACTCTCCCTCTGTCTCCCAGACTGGAGTGCAGTGGTGTGATCTCAGCTCACTGCACCCTCCACCTCCTGGGTTCCAGTAATTCTCCTGCCTCCCGAGTAACTGGGATTACAGACACCGACCACCATGCCTGGCTAATTTTTTTTTTTGTATTTTTAGTAGAGATGAGGTTTCACCATGTTGGCTAGGCTGGTCTTGAACTCCTGACCTCAGGTGATCCAACTGCCTCGGCCTCCCAAAGTGCTGGGATTACAGGTATGAGCCACCGTGCCCAGCCTACACATTCCTTTTGAGTAAATAAAGGCTAATGTGATGTTTTGTTGGTCCAGTTCTTTTTTCTTGTGAAGATTCTTTGGAGAGGAAAAAACTCTTCCCCAGCAGAGGTGGGTGCATGGTCTGGGAGACTGAATTTTTGTTTTTCTATCATGCATGCTTGCTGTGTAGTCTTACGGAGGCAGAATCTATTTTCCTGCTGTGCTGGTTTGGGGCATTGACTTTGGTCAAAAGGATGTCCAGCATAAATGACACAAGCAGAGATTGGCTGTATGCTTGCAGTTTTCATCTCTCTTAGTCATCGTGTAGCCAGAACGGGAAAGGAGCACAGGGCAGAGGCACAGAGAGAATTGTGCCAGGCACACGAGGAGAGTGCTTACAAGCTGAGGGAAGAATAGAGTCCACTTTGCCTCAATTTGAGAAGATACACGGTGATTGCTGCCACAGCGTGGGGCAGGCAGGAGGTCACCTCCGTCGGCTGTTGTAATTGGCACCATCTGAGGAAGAGCATTTAGATTTCCTTCAAATTGCTGAGTGGCAACAGCATTTACACTAATGACTCCATGCTTTAAATCTCTAGGGAAAGCATGTGAAATTTTCCTTTACAGAGTTGTAAATGAGGCTGTGCTTTGGGGGGGACCATGGTGAGGTGTGCAGGTAAATGGGAACCCTATTAGGAATGTTGAAAGGAGGCAAGTTGTGGGTTAAAGAGGACTTCTGCAGTCGTTAGCAACTAACAGAGGCTTTTAGCTTTTTCTCTCCAAATCTAGACGCTCATTGGCAATTTTCATGTCTATTATGTTCTGAATGAGAAGGGGTATCTTTAGTTCTCAGGGGCTTGAACGTTGCTGAGATGAGTGGAACACAAAGCGGTATCATCACTAACACAAGGCAGTCCATGGTGAGACTTAGAGATGAGTACCAAAAATGAGGGAGGCTTGAAAATAGGATGATTGGGCCGGGTGCAATGGTTCACCCCCATAATCCCAGCACTTTGGGAGGCCGAGGCAGCTGGATCACTTGAAGTCAGGAGTTCAGGACCAACTTGGCCAACATGGGGAAACCCCATCTCTATTAAAATACAAAAACAACAACAACAACAACAAAATCCACATGTGGTGGTGCACACCTGTAATTCTAGCTACTCAGGAGGCTGAGGCAGGAGAATCACTTGAGCCTGGGAGGCAGAGTTTGCAATGAGTTGAGATTACTCCACTGCACTCTAGTCTGGGCAACTGAGTGAGATTCTATAAAAGAAAAAAAAAGAAACGAAAAGAAAGAAAGAAAGAGAGAGAGAGAGAGAAAGAAAGGAGAAAGAAAATAGGATGCTTGGAGGGAGGGGGTCCTCAAAGCATGGCTCTCAGACTGGCAGCTTCAGCATCACCCAGGAGCTTGTTAGAAATACAAGTTCTTGGTTCCTACCCAAGCCTACTGAATCAGAAACCCTGAGGGTGGGACCCAGCAACCGTGACCTTGAGAGGTGCCCCAGCCATCTCAGGCTCCTTGACCAACCACCTAAACTAGGGAGAGAAATCAGGATTAGGCCTTCATGGGTAAGGCATTCCATTCCAACCAGAGCTCAGTAGCAATATTAGTCAGTAGTAGTATCTGTGTTGAGTAAGTTCACTGAAAGCTGATCACAGTGAATGAACAGGAATGGGAGTCTAAGAATGTGAGAATATAAGGAAACCAGCCTCCTCTCAGAGGCAAGTGGAGCTAAAATAATATATAATCTAGGCACACATGGTTCACGTCCGTAATCCCAAGGCTTTGGAAGGCTGAGACAAGAGGATTGCTTGAGCCCAGGAGTTTGAGAGCAGCCTGGGCAACATGGCGAGACCTTGTCCCCACAAAAAACTTAAAAATTAGCCAGATGTGCTATCGTGTGCTTGCAGTCCCAGCTACTTGGGAGGCTGAGGCAGGAGGGTTGCTTGAGCCCAGGCATTCAAGGCTGCAGTGAGCTATGACTGCACCACTGCACTCCAACCTGGGCAACAGAGTGAGAGCCCATCTCTCCAGGTGACATCATGGGAATGCCTAAAGTCAGGTCTATTCCTGGACTCTGCAATTGCAGGAACCAATACATTTCCTTTTCATCAAAGTCATTCTGAACTGTGTTTTTCTGTCCCTTGAAATTTAAAAACTTCTAACAGATACTGATGGTTTAGGGTCTAAAGGTCAAAGGTGCTGCTGACTTCATTATAGCGCACACACACACACAAATGGAAGTACTGGTGTCAAGATGTGAGGCTGTTCTTGGCTGGAGAGGACCAGCCTGGAAACTCTAGTTGCTTCCAGGCCCTCAGATGGTAAATGCTTGAGATTATGAATAAATATGCTAATTACTCTGATCTGATCACGATAAATTATATGTATGGCAACATCATTATGTATTCCATAAATATGTACAATTATTATATGTTAATTTGATGTTTTTAAAAACAGATATTAAACAAAACTAGAGATTTTTGGTTTTTTTTGTTTGTTTGTTTTCTTTGTTTTTTGGGGGGTTTTGTTTTGTTTTGTTTTGTTTTGTTTTGTTTTGTTTTTTGAGACAGAGATTCACTCTGGTTGCCCAGGCTGGAGTCCAATGGTGCGATCTTGGCTCACTGCAACCTCCACCTCCTGGGTTCAAGCAATTCTCCTGCCTCAGCCTCCCAAGTAGCTGGGATTACAGGCGTGTGCCACCATGCCTAGCTAATTTTGTATTTTTAGTAGAGACGGGGCTTCACCATATTGGTCAGGCTGGTATCAAACTCCTGACCTCAAGTGATCCACCTGCCTCAGCCTCCCAAAGTTCTGGGATTACAGGCGTGAGCCACCATGCCCAGCCAAGTTTTTAAAATAAAAACATTGTATAATAATTGAGAGAGAGAGTCCTCAAGCCCTGCAACCCCCGCTTGGCCTACCAGTGTCTCTAAGCACACCACACAGGAAGATGTAGCCCCCGTCCTTTGGCGTGGAGTCCATGAGCTAAAACAATCTGCATCACCTGGAAGCTGGCTAGAAATGCAGGATCCCAGGTCCCACCCAAGACTTTTTGAGTCAGATTCTGCATTTTAATAGGATCCCCGTGTGATTCCATTGATATGCACATCAAAGCTCCAGAAACATAGTTTCAACCTATTCAATGGGCAAAATCATGGTGGATGAAATCCCAGCTGTTTTAGCAATCAAACTGGATTTCTACTCATTCCATCTGATATAAAACTGCACCTCCAATGATCAAGATAATCAAACTACTAAGTCACCCTATGACTAGGTATGAGTCCCTTCTCACACTGTTGTAAAGAACTTCCTGAGACTGGGTAATTTATAAAGGAAGGAGGCCCAACTGACTCACAGTTCCACATGGCTGGGAAGGCCTCGGGAAATTTACAGTCATGACAGAAGGGTAAGGGGAGGCAAGGCACGTCTTACATGGCAGCAGAGAGAGAGAGTGAAGAGGGAAATGACGAACACTTGTAAACCATCAGATCTCGTGGAACTCACTCAATATCATGAGAACTCACTCAATCATGAGAATAGCATGGGGAAATCACCCCTATGATCCAATCACCTCCCACCAGGTCCCTCCCTCAACACCTGGGGATTACAATTGGGAGATGAGATTTGAGCGGGGACACAGAGCCAAACCATATCAGACTATAATTTGATTTAGTATAATGTACTATAACTAATATATAGATTACACACATGCATGCACACACCACACACACACACACACACCCATTTAGACAGGGTCTCGCTTTGTTGCCTAAGCTGGAGTGCAGTGATCCAATAATAGCTCACTGCAACTTCAATCTCCTGGGCTCAAGCAATCCTCCCACCTCAGCCTCCTGAGTAGCTGGGACTACAAGCACATGCCACTATGGCTAATTATTTTATCTTTTTTTTTTTTTTTTTGTAGATATGGGGTATTGATGTATTGCCTAGGCTGGTCTCCTGGACTCAAGCGATCCTCCCAACTCAGCTTTCCAGAGTGCTGGGATTATAGGAATGAGCCACCACACCCTACCAGGTTACATTTATATTGTATAGACTTTACTTTGAAGTACACTAGGCATTAGACAGTATTTTTTATGAATGTGTGTTTATCGAATTGTGTGAATATAATACTACAGAATATTAAGACAAAATACATGCTTTGAGTAATGGTATTACATTAACTGTGACCATCAGCATTATGAACAAAAGTTGTTGAGTAGTGACTCAACTCTTAACTTCATACATTTCCAATTGACTGAGTGTCCAGAATAGCTCACTGGATACTTGGCTGGTACCAAAAATCATTCCTTAGAAACGAAGACAGCTGAAAGGGCATCAGAAATCTCCCAACAGTTCCTCTGCTACAGAAAGTAAATTCTATCTTGCTTCCTGAATGTCAAAGTGATTTTTTTTTTTTCTGGCTTCCTCTGTGATTAAAAAAAAAGTACTACTTGGAAGGCTTTTGAAAGTTTGTTTTCATTTCTGGTCATTGTTCATGACACAACTTCAGGGTAACAGGCACCAAAGGGATAAGAATAGCATGGGTGCTGCTATGCAGTGAGATCAGTCACAATAAAGACTACGAAAGAATAAAGAAAAATGACCAGAGCTTGTTTTTTTAAAAATACAGAGCTGAGTCTATTCAAATGCAAGCAAAGGAGAAAGAGCTCATGAAGAAATGTACTGAGCATAACACAACATTCACGTTCTGGATAGGGGGCCCTGCTTGTTGTGCTAATCGAGGATTGATCAACAGTATTGTGGTTGCAGCAGAATGAGCTCATAGGTGTGTGTGGGGGTGCGGGGGGTGGTCAAAACAAGCCCCATTGTTCATTGGCATGGGAAATGTCTTCACTTTGGTCCAGAGGGGATCTGGGGTCAGTCCAAGTGCATGCTCCTCTGTCAGCAGCAGCTGGCTGGGGCCAGGTGTGATGGAACACAAGGGGCAGTTGTGATGTCTCTTAGACAGGTGTTGCTGTGGTGGAAATTTTTATATGCAACTCTAATTCACTTAGCACCGATGGATCCTCTGATATTGATCACTTCATTCTGATCTTTGGTCCCACGTCATGAGATTGGAGAGGCTTTTCTTGTCCCAAAATCGCATCCCCTCTCCACCCCGACTCTAGTTCACATCTCTGCATAACTCCTGTCCCTGCCTGTCATCCTGTGAAAGGGAATGCAGTTATTAGAACCCTGCATCTCTGGTGCTGCCTCATCCACTTCTAGTGGAAGCTTCACCAGGAAAGGTCTCTGTTTGCGTCCCCCTATGCACCCGCCTGAGTTTTCAGCACCTAGGACAGTGCCTGACACCCAGTAAGTACTCAGTAAACGTTTCCAAGTAAAAAGCAATGCATCAGGCTGGGCGCGTTGGCTCACGCCTGTAATCCCAGCACTTTGGGAGGCAGAGGCGGGAGGATCACCTGAGGTGAGGAGTTCGAGACCAGCCCGGCCAACATGGTGAAACCCCGTCTCTACTAAAAAATATGAAAATTAGCCAGCCATGGTAGCTCACGCCAGTAATCCCAGCTACTCGGGAGGCTGAGACAGGAGAATCACTTGAACCTGGGAGGTGGAGGCTGCAGTGAGTGGAGATTGTGCCATTGCACTCCTGCCTGGGTGATGAAAGTGAAACTCTGTCAAACAAAAAGAATGCCATCAAAACGAGGGAATAGGGAGAAATTTCTGGATTTTTGGTTTGTTTTTTGGTTTTTAAGAGTTAGAGTCTCACTCTGTCACCCAGGCTGGAGTGCAATGGCATAATCATAGCTCCCTGCAGCCTTCAACTCCTGGGCTCACACTATCCTCCTACCTCAGCCTCCAGAGTAGCTGGAATTACAGGTGCACACCATCGTACTTGGCTAGTTATTTTTGTTGTTTGTTTGTTTGTTTCAGTTTATGTTGAGACAGGGTCTTGCTATGTTACCCAGGCTGGTGTTGAACTTCTGGGCTCAAGCAATCCTTCCATCTCAGCCTCCCAAAGCGCTGGGATTACAGACAAGAGCCACTATGCCCCACCGAGATTTGTTAAAGAACACAAAATTACAGCCAGATAGGAGAAGTTCTAGTGTTTACAGCACTGTAGGATGGCTACAGTTAACAATAATACATTATGTGGTTTCAAATCGCTAGAAGGAGTATACAGAATGCTCCCAACACAAAGAAATCCTAAATGTTCGAGATCATGAATATGCTAATTACTCTGATCTGAACACTATAAATTATATGTATTGCAACATCATTATGTACCCCATAAATATGTACAATTATTACATGTTAATTTAATTGTTTTAAAGCAATGCATCAAGTATTAGACAAAACTAGAGTTGGTTGTTTTCTGGGAGTTTTGTTTTTGTTTTTGAGACAGATCTGGGTCTGTTGCCCAGGCTGGAGTGCAGTGGTGTGGCAGAGTGAGATCTGTCTCAGCTCCCTGCAACCTCCCCCTCCTGGGTTCAAATGATTCTCCTGCCTCGGCCTCCTGAGTAACTGGGATTACAGGCACGTGCCACCACGCCTGGCTAATTTTTGTATTTTTAGTAGACGGGGTTTCACCATGTTGGCCAGGCTGATCTTGAACTCCTGGCCTCAGGTGATCCACCCACCTCATCCTCCCAAAGTGCTGGAATTACAGGCGTGAGCCACCATGCCAGGCCAAAACTAGAGTTTTTAAATAAAAACATTGTATAATAAAACATAAGTCAGGGCCAGGTGGGGTGGCTCACATCTGTAATCCCAGCACTTTGGGAAGCCCAGGGGAGTGGATCACCTGAGGTCGGGAGTTCGAGACCAGCCTGACCAACATGGAGAAACCCCATCTCTACTAAAAATACAAAAGTTACCCGGGCATGGTGGTGCATGCCTGTAATCCTAGCTACTCGGGAGGCTGAGGCAGGAGAATCACATGAACCCGGGAGGTGGAGGTTACAGTGAGCCAAGATCATGCCGTTGCACTCCAGCCTGAGCAACAAGAGCGAAATTCCATCTCCAAAAAAAAAAAAAAAATCATAAGTCAAATGCTGTATACTTCAGTTAAAATATGTCTCAAATCCTACGTTAAAAAGCACAGGAGCCAGGTGCAGTGGCTTACACCTGTGGTCACAGCACTTTGGAGACTAAGACAAGATAATTGCTTGAGTCCAGGAGTTTAAGACAAGCCTGGGCAACACAGCAAGACCCTGTCTCAACAAAAATAATAATGGTAAGATAAAATAATTAGCCATGATGGCATGTGCCAGTAGTCTCAGCTACTCAGGAGGCTGAGGTGGGAGGATCACCTGAGCCCAGGAGGTTGAGGCTGCAGTGAGCTATGATCACACCACAAGACTCCAGCCTGGGTGACACAGCAAGATCCTATCTCGATTTTTTTTTAAGTATAAAGTATCCTGTTGGCTGCATGAATGTCCTCTTTTGAGAAATGTCTGTTCATATCCTTTCCCCACTTTTTGATGGGGTTGTTTGTTTTTTTCTTGTATATTTGTTTGAGTTCTTTGTAGATTCTGGAAATTAGCCCTTTGTCAGATGAGTAGATTGCAAAAATTTTCTCCCATTCTGTAGGTTGCCTGTTCACTCTGATGGTAGTTTCTTTTGCTGTGCAGAAGCTCTTTAGTTTAATGAGATCCCATTTGTCAATTTTGGCTTTTGCTGCCGTTGCTTTTGGTGTTTTAGACATGAAGTCCTTGCCCATGCCTATGTCCTGAATGGTACTACCTAGATTTTCTTCTAGGGTTTTTATGGTATTAGGTCTAACATTTAAGTCTCTAATCCATCTTGAATTAATCTTCGTATAAGGAGTAAGGAAAGGATCCAGTTTCAGCTTTCTACTTATGGCTAGCCAATTTTCCCAGCACCATTTATTAAATAGGGAATCCTTTCCCCATTTCTTGTTTCTCTCAGGTTTGTCAAAGATCAGATGGCTGTAGATGTGTGGTATTATTTCTGAGGACTCTGTTCTGTTGCATTGGTCTATATCTCTGTTTTGGGCAGCCAACAGACACATGAAAAAATGCTCATCATCACTCGCCATCAGAGAAATGCAAATCAAAACCACAATGAGATACCATCTCACACCAGTTAGAATGGCAATCATTAAAAAATCAGGAAACAACAGGTGTTGGAGAGGATGTGGAGAAATAGGAACACTTTTACACTGTTGGTGGGATTGTAAACTAGTTCAACCATTATGGAAAACAGTACGGCAATTCCTCAAGGATCTAGAACTAGATGTACCATATGACCCAGCCATCCCACTACTGGGTATATACCCAAAGGATTATAAATTATTCTACTACAAAGACACATGCACACGTATGTTTATTGCGTCACTATTCACAATAGCAAAGACTTGGAATCAACCCAAATGTCCATCAGTGACAGACTGGATTAAGAAAATGTGGCACATATACACCATGGAATACTATGCAGCCATAAAAAAGGGTGAGTTTGCGTCCTTTGTAGGGACATGGATGCAGCTGGAAACCATCATTCTTAACAAACTATCACAAGAAGAGAAAACCAAACACCGCATGTTCTCACTCATAGGTGGGAACTGAACAGTGAGTTCACTTGGACTCGGGAAGGGGAACATCACACACTGGGGCCTATCATGGGGAGGGGGGAGGGGGGAGGGATTGCACTGGGGAGTTATACTTGATATAAATGATGAATTGATGGGTGCTGACGAGTTGATGGGTGCAGCACACCAACATGGCACAGGTATACATATGTAACAAACCTGCACGTTATGCACATGTACCCTAGAACTTAAAGTATAATAAAAAATAAAAATAAAAAAAATAAAGTATCCTGCTTTGGAAGACAATTTATCAGCACCTGTAAAAAAAAAAAAAAAAAAAAAAAAAAGCAAATTATCCTACCCTCCCATCCAAGAGTACTCCCTCTCTGACTCTACACCAGCCCCCGTACATTGGAGGCCAGTGCACACATGTTCACAGCAGCCTCATTTGTGAAAAGTTGAAAACGAGTTACAGTCTCTCTCGGCTGCTTGCTTCCCATGGGCCTCATCAGAGCACACAGCAGGCGCTCAGTGAACGCAGCCCTCATTGTCCTGCAGGATGCCTGCCTCTCCTCTCACAGCCAGTGCTGGGCCATCTGCATGAGTGACCCAGTCTGCTCCACCAGGGACAACTGTCTCTTTCCACAGTTCCCACCCCTAACAGGCTGTCTTGGATCTGCCATGGTCTAGCAGCCTGAGCTCCACCTGCTAAGTGGCCGTAGCCTCTACAGGTTCTGCTCGGTGGAGACTGGATGGCCAGCGCAGACATCACTGCGTTTCAGCTCAGCCAGACTCAGGCATTTAGGGGAACCTTTGTGAACAAAAGGCCCCAAAAGAGCTGGTCACTTGGGCTTTGCTTCAGGAAGCAGAAAGGGAGACACAATTTGTCCCAAAGGGAGAGCTACCACTTTGTCATGGAAGGCTGAGTTACCTCTGGGGCTCGGCCAATGGCCATCTTCAATGCCCCCACGTCCATCAGACAGGGAAGGCTTTGTGGGCGCCTCTGACTTGTCAGACCTGGAATTCAGTCCTAGAGCTCTTTGACCAATCACCTAAACTAGGTGTATCAAGCAGAGAAATTGGAATCGGGCCTCCATGGCTCAAGCATTCCATTTCAACCGGAGCTCACAGCTCAGTAGCAATACTAGACAATAGAATTTGTGTTGAATGAGTTCACTGGAAGCTGATCCCAGTGAATGAAAAGATAAGCACGTACAGGCAGCACTGAGAAATTTCACAACAACAGGGATGAAGAGGAAGTCCCAAAAGATTCCAAAACAGAGAGGGAGAGAGACAGAGGCGGGGGAAAGGCAGAGAGAGAGGAGAGGAGAGAGAAGAGACAGAGGGAGACAGAGAGGGAGACAGAGGAGAGACAAAGAGGAGGAAGGAGAGGGAGAAGAGAGAGAAAGGAGGGGCCGGGCGTGGAGGTTCATGTTTGGGAGGCCGAGGCGGGTGGATCACCTGAGGTCAGGAGTTTGAGACCAGCTTGACCAATATGATGAATTCCATCTCTACTAAAAATACAAAAATTATCTGGGCGTGGTGGCATGCACCTGTAATCCCAGCTACTCGGAAGGCTGAGACAGGAGAATCACTTGAACCCAGGAGATGGAGGTTGCAGTGAGCTGAGATCACACCATTGCACTCCATCCTGGGCAACAAGAGTGAAACTCCATCTTAAAAAATTAAATTAAATTAAAGAGAGAGAGAAAGGGCAGACAGACAGAAAGAAAACAACTTGCCCACAAAGGAATGAACGTTGAATTGGGTCCCACCTCCTCACCAGCAGTAGCTGCTTTTCAAAAGCACTCTATCTCTCTAGTAGCTGTGTTGAAACCCCAGCCCAGCACCCCAGAGGGTATGTCCTGGTGGACGTTGCCTCCCTTCAGAGGCCACAGGCTCCCACTGGCAAAATTGTCAAGCTGGTTCTGCCTCCAATAAATAAGAGTGTCACCAAATGCCAGGCCACCTATACAGAACAAAGACGAAGATTCTAGTTCCTGAATCATACCCTGAGTAATAGGAAGTTTATTTTAACTCAGAGAGGCTAGAAATTGTTAGAGTTCATGCTAAGCCCTGAGCCACCAGTGGTGGCAAATAGCAGCGAGCTTGTCCCACTGCATGCAGCTCTGGTCGGATCAGCGTGAGCCACTGCGTCACTAAAGAGGCCGGGGCATGACGAGCCTTCCACACGCACATCCACTCTTAGGATGCATCCAGGTGGAGAAGCAGCAGGAACCGTGCATTGAGTTGGCCCAAAGGCCACATCCACTAGGCCACCCTAACTTTAAAAAATTCTATTGAGGCCAGGTGCGGTGGCTCACGCCTGTAATCTTAGCAGTTCGGGAGGCCGAAGCAGGTGGATCACAAGGTCAGGAGTTCAAGGCCAGCCTGGCCAGCATAGTGAAACCCTGTCTTTATTAAAAATACAAAAGATTAGCGAGGCATAGTGGTGCATGCCTGCAGTCCCAGCTACTCGGGAGGCTGAGGCAGGAGAATTGCCTAAACCTGGGAGGCGGAGCTCACGGTGAGCCGAGATCGTGCCACTGCACTCCAGCCTGGGCAACAGAGTGAGACTCCGTCTCAAAAACAAACAAACAAAACAAAACAAAAACAAATACCAACTCTATTGCAATGTTTACTCAAACACCATCATTTCAATTCTGGCTCTCTCTTTTCCTTTTACTCTCTGTATATATTATGTATATATTTCTCTCTCTTTCTGTATTTCTTTTTTTTTTTTTTTTTTTTACAGGGTCTTGCTCTGTCGCCCAGGCTAGAATGCAGTGGTACAATCTTGGTTCACTGCAACCTCTGCCTCCCAGGCGTAAGCAATCCTCCTGCCTCAGCTTTCCCAGCAGCTGGGACCGTAGGCACACACCACCATGGCTGGTTAATTTTTGGTTTTGTTTTTTGTTTGTTTTTTGTAGAGATAAGGTCTCCCTATGTTGCCCAGGCTGGTCTTGAACTCCTGGGCCCAAGCCATCCTCCCACCTCGGCTTCCCAAAGTGCTGGGATTACAGGCGTGAGCCACGGCACCCGGCCTCTCTTTCTCTTTCTCTCTCTTTTTTCTCTTTCTCTATTTCTCTTTCTCTTAATAATTTAATCTTTTAAAAGTTATCTCACACGGCAAAAGTTTGGCTTTACAAAGCAAACAAAAAAAAAACTTCCCCATGAAAAGCATCCTGATTCACTACCACTTTTTTTCATTTTTTCCTGTTTTTCAGTGCATTTGACATATTCGTCACCGTCATAGTAGCACACATATAATTTTATGTCCTGTTTTTCATGTAGCCTCCTATTAGCACTTCCCATCTTGCCCCTGAGCCTTCGTAGCTGTCATTTTTGATGTCTACATAATATTCTTTGATTGAGTTCACCATGATTCATTTTCTTCTCTCCTGCTTTTGGCCACTTTGGTTGTTTCCAATCTGTGCCATTATAAGTAACATTGCAATTAACGGCTTTTATTTCCTCAGATACATTTGCATCTGTTTTATGAATTAAAAGCAGCTGAACTGACTTCTGTGTCATTCCTGTTTGAACAAAAATGGAATGTCCTGGTTTCATAACAGGCGACAATCTAAATTTAGACTCACTGACAGAGTTGTGCGACAAGGGGAACAGCAGAGTAGAGGTCGTAAAGCATTTCAGAAAACGTCTATTTAGTTCGTTTGTCCCACTTTGAGGTGAAGAGGAAGTGTTGTGTTGCTCCAGTTCAAAGTGAGATGCAAGACTGGTAATTTTACCCTTGGCAGGAGTGTTTTTGGTTTTTTTTAATGAATAAATAAAAAATTAAAAAAAAAAAAAACCAGTATCGTGACTGGGCACGGTGGCTCATGCCTGTAATCCCAGCACTTTAGGAGGCCAAGGCAGGTGGATCACCTGAGGTCAGAAGATCGAGACCAGCCTAGCCAACATGGAGAAACCCCGTCTCTACTAAAAATACAAAATTAGCCTGGCGTGGTGGCACACACCTGTAGTCCCACCTACTCGGGAGGCTGAGGCCGGAGAATCACTTGAACCCGGGAGGCGGAGGCTGCAGTGGGCCGAGATCACGCCACTGCACTCCAGCCTGGAGGACAGAGTGAGACTCTGTCACACAGCAACAAACAAACAAAAACAGTATCACTTCCAGTTCTGTTCCTTTCTTCTGACCTTGCTATGCATGACCAAAGTGAAGGCCAACTATGAATGCATGATGTCCAAGTTCTCTGAAATACTGGATGATACTGAGAAGGTTTCTGGTTTTCATATTTTTTGTCTCCACAGGTAAAGCAATGCCTGGTGAGGGGAGAGCATATATGTTTGTGTGGAAGGTGATGAATAAAGAAAAGTGACCCATGAGGACCCTCAGAAATTTAAAATGATGGTTCCAATATGGAGCTTAACAGACCAGGTGAGGAGTAGATCAATGCACCTGAAAATTAATCATGGCCCCAATAATCAAGCCACTCCCAAAGGCATCTCATGTGAATTTCCTGTGTGGAGGATTGACAGAACAGAGGAGAGACAGAAAATTAATAGTGAAATAAAACTACCCGGAGATAAATAAAGACACAAGTATTTGTGCTGGATGAGTTCAGTGGAAGCTGATCGCAGCAAGTGAAACAGATGAGCGCTTACAGGCAGCGCTGGGAGATTTCACAACAACGGGGATGAAAAGTAAGTTCCAAAATATTTCAAAGCAGGCTGGGCGCAGTGGCTCACGCCTATAATCCCAGCACTTCAGGAGACCGAGGCAAGTGGATCACCTCAGGTCAGGAGTTCAAGACCAGCCTGGTCAACATGGTGAAACCCCGTCTCTACCAAAAATGCAAAATTAGCTGGGCATGGTGGTGGACACCTGTAGTCCCAACTACTCGGGAGGCTGAGGCAGGAGAATCCCTTGAACCCAGGAGGTGGAGGTTCCAGTGTGCCGAGATCACACCACTGCACTCCAGCCTGGGCAAGAGTGAGACTCTGCCGAAAATAAAAAAAGAGGGGGGGGAGGGGAGGGGAGAGGAGAGGAAAACTTCCCTACAAAGAAGCAAAAATTAAATTGGGTTCTGCCTCCTCACTGGCAACAATGGATGCCGGAAGACAACAGACCAGTAACCTCAGAAGTTTTGGAGACAAAAGTTATTTTGAATTTAACATTTTAGGTCAGACACGGTGGCTCATGACTGTAATCCCAGCACCTTGTGAGGCCGAGGTGGGTGGATCACTTGAGGTCAGGAGTTCAAGACCAGCCTGGCCAACATGGTGTAAACCCCATCTCTACTGAAAATACAAAAATTAGCTGGGCGTGATGGCTGGCACCTGTAATCCCAGCTACTTGCGAGGCTGAGGCAGGAGAATCTCTGGAACCCAGGAGACAGAGGTTGCAGTGAGCCAAGATCGCACCACTACACTCCAGCCTAGGCGACAGAGCAAGACTCTATCAAAAAAAAAAAAAACACTTAGTATTTTATACACAGTCAAAAGCTACTCTTTAAGTACGACTTAAGTATGACATCAAAATAAAGACACTTTCAGATATGCCAAGACTCAAAGAGTTCACCATTCACAAACCTTTTCAAACAAATTAGTTAAGGATTTACTCCAATAAAACAAAACAAAAAAATTAATGAACTTAAGAAAATAAAGGCCAGGTGCAGTGGCTCATGCCTGTAATCCAGTAATTTGAAAAGCCAAGGTGGGAGGATCGGTTGAGCCAAGGAGTTCAAGACCAGCCCGGGCAACATAGAGAAATCCTATCTCTACGAAAAAAAATAAAAATGAGCCAGGTATGGTGGCGTGCACCTGTGGTCTCAGCTGCTCAGGAGGCTAAGGCAGGAAGACTGTTTGAGCCTGGGAGGTGGAGGTTGCAGTGAGCTGTGATTGTGCCACTGCACTCCAGCCTGGGTGACAGTGAAACCTTGTCTCAAAGAAAAGAAAAGAAAAGAGACAACATAAGATGCAAGTAACCAGCGAGTGGAAAATAAACAATAAAATCAAACCACACCCAGTCATCTCATGACTTTCACAGGTAGAAAGGTGAAACGGAGGAGAGAAGAAATCGTCTGCCTCAATAATTCTTAATGCATAATAATTTTAAACGTGCTATTGAAAACCGCAAGCTAAAGACATTTCAAAAGATTTCAACTTGGGATGGAGACAGTTTAGTGTGAAGGGGGCAGGAAGGCTGGTTGAAAAGGAGAGAAGTTGAAGTATACCAAAAGCCCTGTCTTAGGAGAAAATTAAAAGACTGATTAATTCTAGACATTGTTTAAAAAAAAAAAAAAACTTTAAGGGTAGTTACTAGAAAAAAAAGAAACAGATGTATAACTTCTTAATCTGTTAAAGGGCAGTTACTACAAAAATAGAAACAGATGGCCAGGTGCGGTGGCTCACGCCTGTAATCTCAGCATATTGGGAGGCCGAGGCCAGTGGAGCATGAAGTCAGGAGATCGAGACCATCTTGGCTAACAGGGTGAAACCCCGTCTCTACTAAAAATACCAAAAACAAACAAAAAAAAAAAAATTAGCTGGGCGTGGTGGCGGCGCCTGTAGTCCCAGCTACTCAGGAGGCTGAGGCAGGAGAATGGCATGAACCCGGGAGGTGGAGCTTTCAGTGAGCTACGATCCTGCTGCCTCACCCTCCTGCCTAGGCGACAGAGCAAGACTGTCTCACACCGTCACAAAAAAAAAAAAAAAGGCCAGGCTCAGTGGCTCAAGCCTGTAACCCCAGCACTTTGGGAGGCTGAGGTGAGTGGATCACCTGAGGTCAGGAGTTCAAGACCAGCCTGGCCAACGTGGTGAAACCCCATCTCAACTAAAAATACAAAAAAAAATTAGCTGGACGTGGTGGCTGGCACCTGTAATCCCAGTTACTTGGGAGGCTGAGGCAGGAGAATCGCTTGAATCCAGGAGGCGGAGGTTGCAGTGAGCCAAGATCACGCCACCACATTCCAGCCTCGGTGAGAGAGAGAGACTCTGTCTCAACAAAAAAAAGAAAGAATATATGTAACAGTTAGTTAGTGTCATACCAGTTGAGAGTTACAGAAAGCCTGATTCCCTGTGGCTTACAGAAAGAAGTGACTTTACTTTCTCATGTTACAGAAAAGTTCAGACACGCCTGGCAGCAGACAAGGCTTGGAGCAAGGGTTTAAACAGTGTTCACAGGACTGAGTCTGTCCTTGTGTGGAGCCTGCCTTCCTCCACATTGGTCTCATCCTCGGGCCCTACATGGAGGCAGGTGACTTCCATCAGCTCCATTTCTCTCTTCCCAGTTTCCGTCCAGTGGAAAAGTAATGGCCACCCTTCTACTAACAGACCCACCAAATGCTCATTGCCTCTCATCAGCCTGATGAGCTTACGTGTGCAGGGGAACACAGGCTATGATTAGCCAAGCCCTGAGCCACCTACCCATCCTGGAGTCAGGAAGGAAGTTGGAGTTGAGAACCGCTTAAGAAGGAGCCTAGTGGCCAGGCATGGTGGCTCACGCCTGTAATCCCAGCACTTTGGGAGGCCAAGGCGGGCAGATCACCCAAGGTCAGAAGTTTGAGACCAGCCTGGCCACCATGGCAAAACTCCATCTTTACTAAAAATACAAAAATTAGCCGGGTGTGGTGGCATGTGCCTGTAATCCCAGCTACTCGGGAGGCTGAGCCCGGGAGACGGAGGTTACAATGAGCCGAGATCGCGCCACTGTACTCCAGCCTGGGCAACAGACCAAGACTAGGAGTTCGAGACCAGCCTGGCCAACATGGTGAAACCCCGTCTCTACTAAGAAAGAAAAGAAAAGAAAAGAAAGAACCTCGCCTTAATTACATTTTAAAATAACTTACAGAGTGTAACTGGATTATCTGTAACTCAACCAATAAATGCTTGCGGGGACAGATACCCCATCCCCCATGTTGCATTTATTTCAATTGCATGCCTATATCAAAATATCTCATGTACCCCAAAAATATATACACCTACTATGTACCCACAAAAATTAAGTATATATATATAATATATATATACTTAAAGTTAAGTGTGTGTGTGCGTGTGTGTGTATATATATATATATATATAAAAGAACGAGCCTGACCAAGCACAGTGGCTCATACCTGTAATGCCAGCACTTTGGGAGGCCAAGACAGGAGGATCACTTGAGCCCAGGAGTTCAAGACAAGCCTGAGTAACATGGCAAAACCTTCTCTTTACAAAAAATACAAAAATTAGCTGGCGTGCTGACACACACCTGTAGTCCCAGCTACTTGGGACTAAGCAACATTGCCGAGACATCGTCAGATCCCTCTGATCCCCTCTCCACCAGAGGTTCCCTTGCTGTCCTGTCTCTGGGAAGGAGCTCCATCCCATAGCCTCTGAAGTTTGCATGCCATGAGGGACTTCTCCCTCCAGCAAATCTGCCAAGGCTGGGACCAAAGAAAACTTGTGCGTTCTACTGCCATCTTGTGGTCATCTCTTTTTCTTTGCTCCACACCCAAACCCCTCCAACTCTACAATCATCTCCTGCGTTTATTGAGGAATAGGAGGACCAGTGACATGGGTGACACTCCTCAGGCCACACAGCTAGCCAGGGTGGTGCTAGGACTAGAACTTTACTCTGTTGACTCAGTGGCATTTTACTTGCACCCGCTGGTTTTTGCTGGACTTCCTGGTTTCACTAGACCAGGGGTCAGCAAACAACAGCCCATGGGCTGAATCTGGCCCACTGCTCCTTTTGTCAAGTTTTATTGGCACGCAGCCGCACTCACTGGTTTATGTGTTGTCTGTGTCAGCTTTCTTGCTACAGCAGCACTGTTGAATGGTTGCAACGGAGACCAAAGAGCCAGCAAAACCTGAAATATTTGCACTCTGGCCCTTTACAGAAAAGGTTTGCAGACCCCCGCCCCAGCAGTGGCCCCAGCTAGTCCTGAAGAGAGATTCCAGTTTGTAGAATCTCAGTTTGACATGATGAGATGAAGTGACATATAGCTAAGCACCAACCACTTTGAAATTGCTGAAAGAGTTGAAAATCCTCGCTCTCCGTTTTTAACTCTGGGTTGGCTCTGGGTTACAGGGGCATGGGTTTTTAGTGCTGCAACAAATGCTTCCTTAAATCCACTACCTGATGCCCCCTCGTGAGGAGATCAGAAAGGCAAGCCTAGTTGCTCTTATTAGAAAAGAAACAGGCCAGGCGTTGTTGCTCTCGCCTGTAATCCCAGCACTTTAGGGGGCTGAGGCGGGTGGATTGCCTGAGGTCAGGAGTTCCAGACCAGCCTGGCCGACATGGTGAAATCCCGTCTCTACTAAAAAAAACAAAACAAAATAGCCAGACACAG
>NC_045441.1:1728092-1754348 GCF_002776525.5 Piliocolobus tephrosceles
TGTCTCAAAAAAAAAAAAAAGAAAAAGAAGAAAGAAAGAAAGAAAAGAATGGCCAGCCCCAGTGTGTGTTGTTCCCATCTTTGTGTCCACATATTCTCATCATTCAGCTCCCACTCATAAGTAAGAATATGCAGTGTTTGGTTTTCTGTTCCTGCGTTAGTTTGCTGAGGATAACGGCCTCCAGCTCCATCCATGTCCCTGCAACGGACATGATCTCATTCTTCTTTACAGCTGCATAGTATTCTATGCTGTGCATATGTACTACATTTTCTTTATCCAGTCTATGATTAATGGGCATTTAGGTTGATTCCATGTCCTGGCTATTGTGAAAAGTGCTGCAATGAACATATGCGTGACATCACCTAGACATCATCAGACCCACTCTCTGATCCCCTCTCCACCAGGAGTTCCTTTGCCCTCTCCTTTCTGGGAAGCGGCCCTATCCCATAGCCTCTGAAAGTTGCACACTGTGAAGGACTTCTGTGCGTCTTTATGGCATAATGATTTATATTCCTTTGGGTATATACATGAGTTTACCTGTGGATATGGTTTGGTTGTCTCCCCACCCAAATCTCATCTTGAACTGTAGCTCCCATAATTCCCACGTGTTGTGGGAGGGACTTTAATTAACATCTCAAATTAGAAAAGCTGTTCAGTGTTGCTCACCTGGTTTGAGACTGCTTTGCTTCTGAAACTGACCTGGGACTGTGCCTTGCATAAGAGTGAACCAAAAAACCACGGCCAATCCAGTCTCCATTCGGGGAATGGATGAAAGTTACCAGTGGAAGTACAACCCGCCATGCCCGAGGGGCCCCGCCCCAACCACCTCGTGGGCTCCCGCGCAGTGGGAGCTTCCTGGACCGGCGCTGCCCCCTACTTCTGCCCCCTGCTTGGCGGGGGCCCGGTTCCATTGACCTACTGCCCAAGGGCTGAGGTGTGCAGGAGCCTGGGGCCTGGGACCGGCGGGCAGCTCCTCAAGGTTTATAAAGGCACCAATCAGTGCTCTGTGTCTAGCTAATCTAGTGGGGACTTGGAGAACTTTTCTGTCTAGCACTCTGTGTGTAGCTAAAGGATTGTAAACGCACCAATCAGCACTCTGTGTCTAGCTAAAGGATTGTAAATGCACCAATCAGCACTCTTTGTCAAAACGGATCAATCAGCACCCTGTAAAATGGACCAATCAGCTCTCTGTAAAATGGACCAATCAGCAGGATGTGGTGGGGCCAGATAAGGGAAAAAAAGCAGGCCACCAGAGCCAGCAGGCAACCTGCTGGGGTTCCATTCCGTGCCCCGGAAAGTTTGTTCTTTTGCTTTTTGCAATAAATGTTACGGCTGCTCAGTTTTTAGGTCCACGCCATGTCTATGAGCTGTAACGCTCACTGGGAAGGTCTGCAGCTTCACTCATGAAGCCAGTGAGATCATGAACCCATGGGGAGGAACCAACAACTCCAGAGGCGCCGCCTTTGAGGGCTGTAACACTCACCACGAAGGTCTGCAGCTTCACTCCTGAAGTCAGCAAGACCACAAACCTACCAGAAGGAAGAAACTCCAGACACACCATCTTTAAGAACTGCAACACTCACCTGGAGGGTCAGCGGCTTCATTCTTGAAGTCAGCGAGATCAAGAACCCACCAATTCCAGACACAGAAGTAGGAGGGAAAAAAGCCGAGTTTGATTGTGTCTGGAATCTTGTATCTTCAACACAGTGAAGCCAGCCCCGTGAAATTCAGGATGTTTTAATCTCACGTGCCGGTTTCTAGAAGCCTCATCCTCCTGGGTCCTCTCATTTGATTACACTTCAGGTTCACCTGGGCTTTTTTCTCTTAATAACACAACATTTTTACAGACTTATGTCTAGAATTGCAGCTTTTCTAATCTGAGTTTTTGTTTTGTTTTGTTTGTTTTGAGAGTGAGAGAGAGTTTTCACTCTTGTTACCCAGGCTGGAGTGCAGTGGCACAATCTCAGCTCACAGCAACCTCCTCTGCCTCTCGGGTTCTAGTGATTCATCTGCCTAAGCCACCCGAATAGCTGGGATTACAGGCACGCGCCACCACGCCCAGCTAATTTTTTTGTATTTTTAGTAGAGATGGGGTTTCACCATGTTGGCCAGGCTAGTCTCAAACTCCTGACCTCAGGCGATCCACCCGCCTCTGCCTCCCAAAGTGCTGGGATTACAGGCGTGAGGCACCGCACCTGGCCTAAGTCTTTTTTTGGGTGTTTGTTCAGAGATAGGGTCTCTGTCACACAGGCTGGACTGCAGTGGTGTGATCGTTGCTCACTGCAGCACTCCTGGGCTCAAGTAATTCTTCAGGAATTCCTGGGCTCAAGTAATCATCTTGCCTCAGCCCCTCCAGTAGCTGGGACTACAGGAATGTGCCACCATGCTGGACTTTTTTTTTTTTTTTAAAAGACAGGACGTCACTCTGTTGCCCATGCTGGAGTGCAGTGGTGTGATCATGGCTCACTGCAGCCTCAGACTTCTGGCCTCAAGCGATCCTCCCGCCTCAGCCTCCCAAAGTGCTGGGAATACAGGCGTGAGCCACTGCACCCCAACATCCCTGAGTCTTTCTCTACGTTGTTGCCTAGCCATGCACTCTCTGCCCCCCACCATTCCCAACAGTTTGGAAGCATTTAATTCACCAGAAGGTGGTGATAGTGACCACATCCGTGGGATGCTGGTTTTACAGGTGCCAGGAAGAACACTCAATTTCACACCCACACATGTGTGCATGCTCACACCAAAATCAGACACTCCCTAAAGCTGTTCAGTGTTGCTCAGAAGCACCCTCAAGAGATCGCTGGTGGGTTTGATTCCTGCCCTACTCACACCGGGTTCTCATTCCCATCAGGCTCACAGTGCAAACCCCTTGAGCAAGCACAGCCGGTGGGGAAAGGCCCCTGATGGCCAGCTCTTCAAATTTTCACATTTTTCCCAAAATGTCAGAAACCTGAATTTTGTATTTTGTTTATTTTTTGGTAACTCTCCTGATTTCTCTATGCTGGCAACAAAATAAAAATATTTTTAAAACATTCAATGAGCCAAGCAAAACAAATACATGCACCCGATTCCGAGTGGGCTTACAACCTCTGACAACTGAGGTCTCCTCAGTCATAAATCAAAAGGACGATGATGGCATTACCTGCATTGGAGCTGGATTCAGCAGAGAAAAGTAGGTAGGGCTGAGGAGATGAGCGTCACAGCCGTCTCTTTGCCATGGAAACCCCAGGGGAGGAGGCTTTTTTTTTTCTGTATTAAGAGATCAATGAGAGATTAATAATAATCCTGTACATTGATATAACACTTCAAACTTGAGTGCTTGCCCATCTATAATCTCATTTGATCCCTAGAACAGCCCCATGAGCTTGTCAAGAACGCCTGACACTCTCTAACCTGATAAAGAGAGATAAAGGCCCAGACGATTTCACACACAGAAAGAAGGCGAGGAAAGGTAATGGGAGGACCCAGGTTTTAGTGGAAGGACTCAGAAAGAGTTCATTTTTCTTTGCTTTTGTCTGATATTGCTCGCTCTCTCTCTCTCTCTCTCTTCCACCCCGCCACCCTCCCTCTCCCTCCCTCTCTCGCTCCCTCCTTCTCTTTAAGAGACAAGGTCTTGCTCTGTTGCCCAGACTGGAGTGCAGTGATGCAGTCACAGCTCACTGCAGCCTCAACATTCTAGGCTCAAGTGATCCTCCCACCTCAGCCTCCTGAGTAGCTGGGACCACAGGCACGCACCACCCCACCTGGTTAATTCTTTAATTTATTTTTATTTTTTATTATTATTTTTTTTGAGACACAGTCTTGCTCTGTCACCCAGGCTGGAGTGCAATGGTGCGATCTCAGGTCACTGAAAACTCTGTCTCCCAGGTTCAAGTGATTCTCCTGCCTCAGCCTCCCAAGTAGCTGGGATTACAGGCGTGCACCACCATGCCTGGCTAATTTTTGTATTTTTAGTAGAGACAGGTTTTCACCATGTTAACCAGGCTGGTCTCAAACTCCTAACCTCAGGTGATCCACCCACCTCGGCCTCCCAAAGTGCTGGGATTACAGGCGTGAGACATCGCGCCCAGCCTAATTATTTAATTTTGTTTAGAGATGGGATCTCACCATGTTGGCCAGGCTGGTCTCAAACTCCTGGCCTCAAGTGATTCTCCCATCTCTGCCTCCCAAAGTGCTGGGATTACAGACATAAGCCAATGCATCCAGCCTGTCTGCTCTGTTATACCTTCTCTCTGGGATAGACGATTTTGTTTTGCAGTTGCAGAAGGCAGGAAACAAGGGTGCTTTGCAGGAGTGGGAATAACAGCTGACAAAACAAGACACAGCTGGCCAGATGTGCAAAGAAAATACAGTCTGGTGGTTGAGGATCCGGAGATGACCTGCACTGACTTGTCAATGTCCGAGGTGTCAAACCTGGCCCCACCTCCGTGGAGTTCATTCACATATAAACATTAACTGGAGCCAGTCTTCACAATCTGGTGACTCAGAGGTCAATGTTCTTTTATCAAAATTGGAGTGAACATATCCATGAGGATGGTTACTCTAAAAGAAAATAACAGAAAATTACAAGTGTTGGTGAGGATGTAGAAGCATTGGAACCCTTGTGCCCTGTTGGTGGGCATGTAAAAGGCACGACCACTGTGGAAAGCAGCATGGCAGTTCCTTAGGAAAGTAAACAGAGTAGCCAGGCACGGTGGCTCACACCTGTAATCCCAGCACTTTTGGAGGCCGAGGTGGGCGGATCATCTGAGCTCAGGAGTTCAAGACCAGCCTGGCCAACATGGCAAAACCCCGTCTCTACTAAAAATACAAAAATTAGCCAGGTATGGTGGTGCATGCCTGTAATCTCAGCTACTCAGGAGGCTAAAGCAGGAGAATCACTTGAACCTGGAAGGCAGAGGTTGCGGTGAGCTGAGATCATGCCACTGCACTCCAGCCTGGGCAACAGAGCAATGCTCCATCCATCTCAAAACAAGAAAAAGAAAAGAAAATTAAACATAGAGTTACCCTATGACCCAGCAATTCCATGTCTGGGTATATATTCAAAAGAATTGAATGCACATGTAGGTTTATTGTGGCACTGTTCACAATAGCAAAGACTTGGAACCAACCCAAATGCCGATCAATGATAGACTGGATAAAGAAAATGTGGCACATATATACCGTGGAATACTATGCAGCCATAAAAAAGGATGAGTTCATGTCCTTTGTAGGAACATGGATGAAGCTGGAAACCGTCGTTCTCGGCAAACTAACACAAGAACAGAAAACCAAACACTGCAAGTTCTCCTAAGTGGGAGTTGAACAATGAGAACACATGGACACAGAGAGGGGAACATCACATGCCAGGGCCTGTCATGGGGCAGGGGGCTAGGGGAGAGTTAGCATTAGGAGAAATACCTAATGTAGATGCTAGGTTGATGGGTGCAGCAAACCACCGTGGCACATGTATACCTATGTAACAAACCTGCACGTTCTGCACATGTATCCCAGAACTTATAAAGTATAATAATAATAAAAAAAAGAAAGGATCTCAAAAAAATATTTGCACACCCATGTTCATAGCAACGTTATTCACAAGAGTCAAAAGGTAGACAAGACCCAGGTACCCATGAACAGATGGATGAATGAACAAAATGTGGTCTGTCATACAATAGAATATTTTTCAGCCTTTAAAAGGAGATAAATTCTGACAGTAAAAGAGATCAATAATTTTCAAAGGGCTCTACCCCCGGGATATTTAAAAACCCACTGAAAAGCTAGAAGTAAAGAGGTCAGGAAGAAATGAGAGTCTAGAAATAGACACACACATATATCATCAATTGATTTATTACAAAGGTGCCAAGGCCACTGGAAGGAAAAGGGATAGTCTCTTCAACAAGTGGTGCTGGAACCACTGAATATTCTTATGCTGTAAATACTAAGAAACGTCAACCCTGACCTCGCTCTTTGTAAAATATTAACTCAAAATGGATCATAGACCTAAATGTAAGAGCTGAATTCATAAAGCATCCAGAAAAAAGCAGTGGAGAACATCTTTGTGACCTTTAGTTAGGCAGAAATTTCCTAGATATGACACCAAAAGCACAATCTATAATAGAAAAAAGAGATAAATTGGACTACATGCGAATTTAAAATATTTGCTTTTCAAAAACCCCATTAAGAAAATGGAAAGACTGGGCTCAGTGGCTCAGGCCTGCAACCCCAGCACTTTGGGAGGCTGAGGCAGGAGGATGGCTTGAGCCCAGGAGTTTGAGACCATCCTGGGCAACATTATGAAACCTAAAGAAAAAAAAAAAAAAGAGGTGGGAGGATCACTTGAGCTTAGGAGGTCAAGAGGCTGTAATAAGCCATGAGTGTGCCACTGTACTCCTACCTGGGCGACAGGAGTGAGATCCTGTCTCCCCCAGCAAAAAAAAAAAAAAAAAAAGGACTGAGAGAAAGATATTTCCAAAACATATGTGATTAAAAAAAAAAAAAACAAAAAACCTTGTATCCAGAATATATAAAGAACTTCTACAATTTAATAATAGGAAGACAAACAACCCAATTTAAAAAAAATAAAGGGCCAGGTGCAGTGGCTCATGCATATAAGTCCCAGCAATTTGGGAGGCCAAAGTGGGCGGATCTTTTGAGCCCAGGAGTTTGAGACCAGGGCAATGTGGCAAAATCCCAACTCTCCAAAAAATACAAAAATTACCCGGGCATGGTGGCACATGCCTGTAGTCCCAGCTACTCAGGAGGCTGAGGTGAGAGGATCACTTCAGCCTGAGAGGCAGAGGTTGCAATGAGCCAAGATCATGCCACTGCACTCCAGTGTGGGTGACCAAGCAAGACCCTGCCTCAAAAAAAGAAAAAACCTAAATAAAATATGTGAATAGACATTCCATCAAAAAGTTATATAGGTAGCTAATATATGCACAAGTATTGTTAGTCATTAGTTGGATGCCAATTAAAACCACTATGAGTTACCATTAACATCTATTAGAAGAGCTATAATCAAAAAGATTGTCAATTTGCAAGGATATGGAGAAATGAAAACTCTCAAATGTCATGGGTGAGAATACAAAATTGAAAAGCAGTTCGGTAATTTCTTTAAATGTTAAGCTTACACCTATCACGTAAACCTTATCATATGAATCAGCAATTCCACTCCTGGGTATCTACCCAAGACAAACAAAAACGTGTGCACACAAAGAGATGAACACAAATGTTCATAGCGGCTTTGTTCACAAAAGCCTCCAACTGGATATGGTGCCAATGTCCATGAACTAATGAACAGATAAACAGATTGTGATGTAGACACACAGGAGACTGTACTCAGCAATACAAAGGAATGAACTAGTGAGACCGGGTATTAGTCTGTTCCTGCATTGTTATGAAGAAATGCCTGAGACTATGTAATTTATAAAGAGGTTTAACAAGTTCACAGTTCCTCAGGCTGTATGGGACACATGGCTGGGGAGGTCCCAGGAAAGTTACAATCATGGCAGAAGGCGAAGGAGAAGCAGGCAGGTCTTACATGGCCAGAGCAGGAGGAAGAGAGAGAAGGGAGCGCTGCACTCTTTTAAACAACCAAATCTCAGGAGAACTGCATCATGAGAAGAGCACCAAAGGGGGAAATCCGCCCCCATGACCCAGTCACCTCCAACCAGGCCTCACCTCCCACAATGGAGATTACAATTCGACATGAGATTTGGGTGGTGACACAAATCCAAACCATAGCAGACATTAAACACTATGAATGAAACTCAAAAACATTATGCCAAGTCAAAGAAGATCAACATGAAAATCTGCCTATTGGACAATTTCCTTTATGTGACATTTCCAGAAAGGGCAAAACTTCAAAGACAGTAAACTGATCAATAATTATCTGAGTTTGGGGTTAGAAACAGGCACAACGAAATTTTGAGGGTGGTGGAAGTGCTCTAAAACTGGATGGTGGGCATGTTGCAGAACCATATAAATTTACTAAAAATCATTGAACTGTACACTTAAAATAGTTGCACGTTATGGTATGTAAATTACACTTTCATAAACCTATTGTTTAATCTGCTACATGTTACTCAGAAATTCTACCCCCAAGAATCTATCCTAACTATATGTTAGCAAAAATACAAAATGACCCATGCATTAGTCTATCTATTATAACATTTTTGTGTAAACAAAAGGCTGTAAACAACCCAAATGTTCATTGATAGGGGACTGATTGCATTATCTGTAGTATATCCATAAAATGGAGTACTCTCTACCTACAAAAAACATAAAAGTAGATTACAACATACGTTATACAATAAATTCCAGAAAACATTGTTAAATGAAAAAAATAAATCTACAGAAGAGTTCCATTAGTGAAGAGGAGTTTTAAAAAAAAAAAAAGAATATGAGGGCCAGGTGCGGTGGCTCGCTCCTGTAATCCCAGCACTTCGGGAGGCCGAGGCAGGCAGATCACCAGGTCAGGAGATCGAGATCATCCTGGCTAACATGGTGAAATCCCATCTCTACTAAAACAATACAAAACATTAGCTGGGCGAGGTGGTGGGCGCCTGTAGTCCCAGCTACTCGGGAGGCTGAGGCAGGAGAATGGTGTGAACCTGGGAGGCGGAGCTTGCAGTGAGCCGAGATCGCACCACTGCCCTCCAGCCTGGGCAAGAGAGCAAGACTCTGTCTCAAAGAAATAAAAAAAGAATATGAGACCAGGTACAGTAGCTCATGCTGGCAAGCCCAGCAGTTGGGAGGCTGAAGCAGGATTGATTGAGGCCAGGAGTTCGAGACTAGCCCAGGCAACATAATGAGACCTTGTCTTTACAGAAGTTTAAAAATCAGCTGAGTGTGGTGGTGCACACCTTTAGTCTCAGCTAGCTGAGAGGCCGAGGTGGGAGGATTGCTCAAGCCAGGGAGTTCAAGGCTTCAGTGAGCTGTGATTGCACCACTGCACTCAAAAAAGAAAAAAAAAATTAAAGGTCTTGGGGGAGGTTTTTGGTTTTATGTTTTTTTAAAAGTTTTGCTTACCAGAGATTCTCTTGCCTGTGCCCCCTTCAGTGTGGAACAGTAATGCAGCTGAGGCCTTGTCAAGCCCTACATCAACAGTTGGCACAACTCCGCTTGTTACAACTTTCAGCCACAAACAGGACTTTCATCCATCTGTAACCTGGGAGTCATGTGAGATGAGTTCATGGGAAGAAGGTGGACTGAGGAAGCCCAGTGAGTTGGCCACAGTGAGCTGGTAAACGCTTAACAACTGGCTCTCCAAGGGAAAAACCGGTTTGTAGTGTGTGCCAATTCCCGTGATGTAAATGCTCCCACCACAGCCAATTTCAGACTAACCTCGTGAAGTCACCGAACCCACAGTTGGAATGAGACGCACACAGCCAGTTCTTCCACGCAGTCCACACCAGTTCCAGTACACAGCTGGCGATGAGGTACCATTTCATTGCCAGACTTTCTGGCAACTCAGAAAGTCTGACGATACCAGATGTTTAATATCAAGAGGCATTAAAAAGTGAAATGTAAAACTGGTACAATCACTTTGGAGAGCCAAATGGCATAATCTGGTGTTGCACATATCCAAGAGTCTAAAATTGTTTGCAGTTTTCCATCAGGAATGTTATAAACAGTGCTTATTGCAGAATTGTTGGTAAAAGCCAAAAAAAAAAGAGAGGAAGGAAGGAAGGAAGGAAGGGAGGGAGGAAGGGAGGAAGGAAGGAAGGGGAGAAAAGAAAAGAAAAGAAAGAGGAAACAGCCAAAATGTCCATCAGTAGGAAAATGTATAGACTAATTCTGAAATAGTCAACTGAAAATGTTCTACAGCATTTAAAATTAATAAGTTAATATATCAAAATAACTAGATCTTGAAATCATGATGATGAATTAAAAGACAAGCTTAGGATGCTATGCTATGCATAACATAGGACTTCTATAAACATTTAAAGTGCATGAGAGGATACTTTGCAATATCATATAGAGAAATATTCATTGAAGCACATGATACAATCATTTTAAATAGAGTAGACAAACACATACCAAATTTATGATAATGTTGCCTCTGGAAAAGAAGAGATTGAAACTGGAGAGAAATAGAAAAGGTACTTCATCCTTATTATATTATTCTAACTCCTTTAAATATTTAAAAATGTATCTGAAATATTAATGGTTTAAATTCAAGAATTGAGGAATAGGGTATGCATGCTAGTTACCTTATTATTTATGGTTTTTTTATATTTCAGAAACTCCTTCAAAACATGAAACACAATCTTTTATAATAAGAGTTTTATTTTTTTAATTTTCAAATTTTTTAGAGACAGGGTCTTGCTCTGTAACCCAGACTGGAGTGTGGTGGCATGATCACAGCTCACTGTAGCCTCAGCCTCTTGGGCTCAAGCCATCCTCCCACCTCAGCCTCCTGAACAGCTGGGACTACAGGCATGCACCACAACACCCAGCTTAGTATTATTTTTTGTAAAGATGAGATCTTGCTATGTTGTCCAGGCTGGCCTTGAACTCCTGGCCTCAAGTGATCCTCCCATCTTGGCCTCCCAAAGCACTGGGGTTTATAGGCATGAGCCACCATGCCCAGCCTAAAAGTTTTTATTAATTCTTCCACTGTCCACTGGCAAATTCCACTATTTGCCCCATATTCAGGCACAGAAGTACCATTGGAATATGACCATGTGGGCACTTTCCGCTCAGGTGGCCTGGAGCTGAAAGAGGTCAGTTTAACATCCCCTTTTCTGGGAGGCCTCCCCTGTCTCCCTCCTCTTACACACGTCCCAGTGACATTTCATGAGCGTACTCGTGATGACAGTTGACATAGTGTATGTACAATAATTGTGCTTCTATCTTATCCATTAAACTATGAGATCAACCAGGTAGGAACCATAATTTATTCATTTCTATATTCCTAGGGCCTAAGAGTGCTATAGCGGACATGGCAACTTTTGAATGAATACATGAACAGAGAAAACACTTTCATTTTTCACAACCACCTTCTTTTCCTCTCTTTTTTTTTTTTTTTTTTTTTTTTTTTGAGACAGAGTCTCTCCGTCACCCAGGCTGGAGTGCAATGGTGCAATCTTGGCTTACTGCAACCTCTGCCTCCCGGGTTCAAGAGATTCTCCTGCCTCAGCCTCCTGAGTAGCCGGGATTACAGGCACACACCACCACACCTGGCTAATTTTTGCATTTTTTTAGTAAAGATGGGATTTCACCATGTTGGTCATACTGGTCTTGAACTCCTGACCTCATGATCCGCCCACCTCGGCCTCCAAACCTGCTGGGGTTACAGGTGGGAGCCACTGCACCAGGCCCCACAACCACCTTCTAAATTAAGTAAGCTGAATAGTGCAAGGTAATATCGCTTTGTAAACAGACCAATTAATGAGTCCTTACTACCGATATGCCCAATCCTTAGGGTACAGCACAAAGGGTCATGGAGCACCGTGATGTAAGCACTTGCAAGTCACTGGTAGAGGGAGGGTTGAGCACTGGGCCAGATGGCTACAGGGCCACGGGATGATTGACACCTGGGATGGCATCCTTTAAGCCCAGCGCCTGCTACAGGCACTTCTCTTGATGTCAGTGTTAGAAATAAATTTTCGGTGCTGCAAAAGAAATATCATTCGAACATGAAGTTTCTCAGCAAGGCAATTTTACTTCCATAGAAGGGTGTATCTCACGGATGGAGCAATGGTGAGAACACACCTGAACAAGAGAGGGGAAAGGGTTCTTATCCCTGAGGCAGGCAACCGCTACTGCTGTGTTGTTCCCCTATTGGCTAGGGTTGGACCACACAGTCTAAGCTAATTCTGATTGGTTATTTTAAAGATAACAGGGGTACCAGCTGGAGTGCCGGAGTGAGTAGTTTGGCAGGAAGTATGGTTAAAGAACAGTTGACTCAGGTTGACTCAGGTCAGAGCAGGTGACCAGGGGTGACTCAGGACGGAGCAGGTGATAGAGGCTAGGAGGGGATTGTTTACTGAAACTAGGGGCAAGGAGACAAACAGAACAAGGAAGTTAAACTTTAAAATGAAGAATAAAGAATAGGGGAGCTGAACATACTGATTCATTGGTTCTTTGGAGAGGATCTCAGAACTCATTGTACTTAAAAATTTATAGGCTAAAACCTTTGAAGAGGAATTTATCATATCCTACATCAGTTTGAGAAAAGTTCATCCACCAAAACTGTAAGACATTGAGACCTGGGATATCCCATTCCTGCCATTTCTCTGCCAGAGTTGGAGACAGAAATCCAGAGAAACAAAGGAAACAGTAAAGTGGGTTTATGGAAAACCCAACCAATCCGTGATAGAATGGGGACAGCAGCAGCAAAGAATGGGGCAATTCAGGGCCATGCGGCACATGGCAGGGCAGGGCTTCAGTCCAGAGATAAAAATAGTCAAGTGTGTTTACTATTTTATCCCAAAGGCCCAGCTTCCTGTGAGATGGAGGGAAACCCAGCCCCCTGGTGTGGTTTTCAGCCTCTCTATCCCAGTCTCCTTTTAAATGCAAATGCCCTTTGCGGTAGGAAACCTGTTCTTCCGGTGGAATATACAGGAACAAGACCTAGTACCTCCTCCAGGACTGTGCAGAATAGAAAGGGAGTGGTGGCCCGGAGCAGTGGCTCAGGCCTGTAATCCTAGCACTTTGGGAAGCCGAGGCAGATGGATCACTTGAGGTCAGGAGTTCGAGACCAGCCTGGCCAACGTGGTGAAACCTTATCTCTACTAAAAATACAAAAAATTAGCCGAGTATGGTGGTGGGTGCCTATAATCCCAGTTACTCAGGAGGCTGAGGCAGGAAAATCACTTGTACCTGAGAGGTAGAGGTTGCAGGAGCTGAGATTGTTCCATGGCACTACAGCCTGGGTGACACAGTGAGACTCCATCTCAAAAAAAAAAAAAAAAAAAAAGAAAAGAAAATAATACTGTTTACAATCTCTCCCAAGAAAATGAAGTACTTGGGTATAAATGTAACAAAACATGTATGGGATCTGTATGCTAAAAGCTACAAAATGTTGATGAAAAGAATCAAAGAGACCCTAAATAAAAGAAACACTATACTATGTTCATGGATTGAAAGACTTAACATAAAGATGTAGATTTTTTTCCCCCAAATGGATCTATAGGATTAACTCAATTCTTCTGAAAATCCCAGCAAGGTTTTTGTAGAAAAACTTATTTTAAATGTTATGGAAGGGCAAAAGACTTAAAATCGCTAACACAATTCTGGGAAAAATAAATAAAGTGGGAGGAACCACTCTGCACGACATAATGAGTTACTAATAGTGCAGTAATTAAGACTGTTTGGTACTGGCAAAGGGATATACACAGTGATCAACAGAGAAGCCTAGAGAATAAGAAACAGACCCACACAAGCAGGGGCAACTGATTTTTACAAAGATGCAGAAGCATTTCAGTGGAGGAAGGATAACTGTATTAGTCTGTTCTCACACTGCTATGAAGAAATAGCAGATCACGTGAGTCCAGGAGTTCAAGAACAGCCTGGGCAACATAGTGAAAATACCCAAGACTGGGTAATTTATAAAGAAAAGAGGTTTAATTAACTCACAGTTACTTATGGCTAGGGAGGCCTCAGGAAACTTACAATTATAGCAGAGGGCACCTCTTCACAGGGCAGCAGGAGACAGAGTGAGTGCCAGGCAAAGGAGGATGCCTCTTATCAAACCATGAGATCTCACGAGAACTCACTCAATATTATGAGAACAGCATGGGAGGAAACCACCTCCATGATTCAATTACCTCACACCAGGTCCCTCCCACAGCACGTAGGCATTATGGGAACTACAACTCAAGATGAGATTTGCGTGGGGACACAGAGCCAAACCATATCAATAAGCTTACCATAAATGATGCTTTATACACACCTTATAAAAAATTGACACAAAATTAGTCATAGACTTAAATGTAAAACATAAGACTAAAAAACTTTTAGAAAAATAAACATAGGAAAAAACATTCTGGACCTAGAGCTAGGTAAAGAGATTTTAGACTTGACACCAAAAGCACAATCTATAAAAGGAAAAATGGATAAATTGACCTCCTCAAAATAAAAATAAAAATAAAAAAACACTTGCTCAGCTAAAGACCCTGTTAAGAGGAAAAGAAAAGCTACACATGATGATCATAAAAGAAGAGCAGGCCGGGCACAGTGGTTCACATCTGTAATCCTAACACCCGAGACAGGCAGATCACGTGAGCCCAGAAGTTCAAGCCCAGCCTGGGCAACATGGTGAAATCCCATCTCTACAAAAAAGATACAAACATTAGCCAGGTGTGTTGGCGGATGCCTGTAGTCCCAGCTACTCAGGAGGCTGAGGTGGGAGGATTACTTGAGCCCAGGACGTTAGGCTGCAGTGAGCCATGATTGCGCCCCTGTACTCCAGCCTGGGCAACATAGTGAGACTCTGTCTGCATTTTAAAAATAAATAAATAAAAGAGTAGCAAGAGGGAGCCCTACGGTGATGGGGTGATGGAATAGTTCGGTATCTTTTTTTTTTTTTTTTAGATGGAGGGATAGCTCTGTTGCCAGGCTGGAGTGCAATGGCACCATTTTGGCTCATTACAACCTCCAACTCCCTGGTTCAAGTGATTCTCCCGCCTCAGCTTTCCCAGTAGCTGGGATCACAGGCACGTGCCACCATGCCCAGATTTTTTTTTTGTATTTGTAGTAGAGACGGGGTTTCACCATGTTGGCCAGGATGGTCTTGATCTCCTGATCTAGTGATCCGCCTGCCTCAGCCTCTCAAAGTGCTGGGATTATAGGCGTGAGCCACAGCACCTGGGCAGTTCTGTATCTTGATTGTGATGGTAGTTGCACAAAGATGCACACACACAACACACACATGCAAGAGTGCACATAAAACTGATAAAATGTGAATGAGCTCTGCAGATTGTACCAAGGCCAATTTCCTGGTTTGATATTGCACTATAGTTACGCAAGATATTACCACTGGGGGAGCACTAGATGAAGAGTACATGGGACCTTCCTGTACATTTTCCCCAACTTCCTGTGATCTATCATTCTTTCAAAATAAAATTGTAAGTAAATAAATACATTTTTCAAATTTTAAAAATGGATGCCTATCTGCCAGTTTGTAAAGACAGCATAACATTGTTTCACTGGCACTGTTTGATCATGTCTGGATCTACGACAGGCAATGCAGGTTGTGGACCACCATACAATCTCTGATGGGAAATCACAGCTATTAAGCCTCGTAAGCCTGATTCTGCAGCTGGAGTCATGCCCAAGAGTCCAGACTTTCATCCTAAGGTGACAATGTCCATGCCCCTGTTGTACAATACACAGCAAGATTAGCTTCTATGTGAAGTCAGGGTAGGACACAGCAAGATTAGCTTCTATGTGAAGTCAGGGTAGGACACAGCAAGATTAGCTTCTAGGTGAAGTCAGGGTAGGACACAGCAAGATTGTGGTCACAGAAGCCACTCGAGTCTTCATAAAATGAATAAGAACATGTCAAACAGGTAAGAGGTATTTAAAGACAAAATAGCCCTTCAAAGAGATGGTTAGACATAATAGAACATGAGTGGATCACCTGGGGTCAGGAGACCAAGACCATCCTGGCCAACATGGTGAAACCCTATCACTACTAAAAATACAAAAATTAGCTGAGTGTGGTGGTGCACACTTGTAATCCCAGCTACTCGGGAGGCTGAGGCAGGAGAATCGCTTGAACCCGGGAGGCAGAGGTTGCAGTGAGCCGAGATGGTGCCACTGCACTCCAGCCCGGGCAACAGAATGAGACTTTGTCTCAAAAAAAAAAAAAAAAGAAAAAGAAAGAAAGAACAGAACATTTGTTTAAGTCTAGGTGATGCATACGTGAATATTTCCTGTGCCCTTTTTTTGTCATTTTTTATAGATTTAAAATATTTCATTATACAAAAAGGACATTAGGTTAGTGAAAAATTGAAGGCAACCAAATTATCTAAGAGCAGAAAATTAATTAAGGGGAGTCCACGTGCTCAGTTATTAGAAATTACAATTTTAAAGATGTGTCAAAAACATGAAAAATGCACGACATAATATGAGATGAAAAGTGGAGACGCATTGATCCCAAATTCATCAAAATGTGTGTGCAAATGGAACAAGACTTGCAATGCTCAAAAGTGATAATGAGATTATGAATCATTTCTTTGCCCTGTTTTTCTAAAATTTTCTATTTTACAATTTTTAAAAGACAATATTATTTTAACTATTCAAGAGAGGTCTTCGGTAATGTTAAGGCTAGAAAAATTTGAAACCAAAGGACAAAATCTATAAAGGAATACAGAGGAGCTCATATCATTTATTTTTAATTGCTTTTCATTATTTTCATTTATTCCTATATATGGGCAGTGACCTCTTACCAGCTAGACAAGCCCATTTTTGACACACAAAACTGAGTCTTTGTATGTGACATATACCAATAGTGCCTGCTTCCCTGCTGTAGGGATTCCAGTTAATGGCAATAGACCACTGGAATGATATTTACTTTCAGTTTAATGACAATGTCTGGTATTTTGTGTTCCATTCTAAATCATTTGCACTTGCCAGGACAAATTGAAAGGTTTTCTACAAGTCACCTATTCCTTGATTTCATGGAAGAACGCCAAATAGTTTTATAACAGTATATAAAAATGGGTGAGAGGCCAGGCGCGGTGGCTCACGCCTGTAATCCCAGCTACTCGGGAGGCTGAGGCAGAAGAACCGCTTAAACCTAGGAGGTGGAGGTTGCAGTGAGCTGAGATTGTGCCCCTGCACTCTGGCCTGAGCGACAGAGTGATACTCCATTTCAAAAAAAAAAAAAAATAGATGAGAGGCGCTGCACATACACTGCCCACTTCCAAAAATATTCTAAAGCTCAGAAGACTTAAGTGGGAAGAGGTGCGGTGGCTCACACCTGTGATCCCAGCACTTTGGGAGGCTGAGGAGGGTGGATCACAAGGTCAGGAGATCGAGACCATCCTGGCCAACAGAGTGAAACTCTGTCTCTACCAAAATACAAAAATTAGCTGGGTGTGGTGGTGCATGCCTGTAATCCCAGTTACTCATGAGGCTAAGGCAGGGGAATGGCTTCAATCCAGGAGGTGGAGGTTGCAGTGAACTGAGATTGCACCACTGCACTCCAACCTGGGCCACAAGAGTGAAATTCCATCTCAAAAAAAAAAAAGACTTAAGTGGGTATCGAGTAGATTTACTGTTGGACCACTGATGTAACACTGATGTAAGTTATGGAGGAGGCACTTAGCTCTGATCTGCCATCAGACTGGTCGTATTTCTTAGATGATTCTCCCACATATTTTTTTCAAAAATTTCTGGGTGGAGAAGGTACAGTGTGACATTGTGGATAACAATGGTGACAAGTTGATCCTGGTGGCATCTGCATTATTTTTCTCCTCGGATTGCCTCGACTCATCTTTTTACATTCATGATCTCACACGACCCCCAGGATTTCTTTAATCACCAGTTAGAATTCAGATTCTTGGGTCTCACCCTAGATGCCTCCAGATTCGGTCTTGCTGAGGAGTGGGGCCCAAGAATCTGCATTTTTAACAACCTTATGGTCCTTATGCCCCACCCAAGGTCAAGAGCCATTTTCTAAAGAAGGAACTGAGGGCCGGGTGAAGTGGCTCCCACCTGTAATCCCAGCACTTTGGGAGGCCAAGGCGGGTGGATCACCTGAGGTCAGGAGTTCGAGACCAGCTTGGTTGGCCAACATGATGAAACCCCATCTCTACTAAAAATACAAAAATTAGCTGGGTGTGGTGGCACATGCCTGTAATCCCAGCTACTCAGGAGGCTGAGGCAGAAGAATCACTTGACCCAGGAGGCGGAGGGTGCAGTGAGCCGAGATCACACCACTGCATTCCAGTCTAGGCAACAGAGCTAGACTCCATCACAAAAAAAAAAAAAAAAAAAAAAAAAGAGGAACTGGGGCTGGTGGTGATGCAGTAACTACACCCAGTGCTCATGAGGACTACATGTTGCCGGGATGGGTAGAGTCAGGCCCAGGAAGATCTAGCACTCCTGACTCTTTCTTTCTTTCTCTCTTTCTTTCTTTTTATTTTTTTAGATGAAGTTTCGCTCTTGTCGCCGAGGCTGGAGTGCAATGGCGCAATCTCTGCTCACTGTAACCTCTGCCTCCCAGGTTCAAGCAATTCTCCTACCTCAGCCTCCTGAGTCGCTGTGATTGCAGGCACCCGCCACCACGCCCAGCTAATTTTTTAATTTTTTGTATTTTTAGTAGAGACAGGGTTCCACCATGTTGGCCAGGCTGGTCTCGAACTCCTCGCCTCAAGTGATCCACCTGCTTCGGCCTTCCACAGTGCTGGAATTACAGGCCTGAGCCACCATGCCTGGCCTGTTGGCTCTTTCTAAGCAGTCGCATCACCTAAATGGGCTGTGCCAAACTCAGCAGCACCCCCCAGCCAGCGCTGTGGTTTCTGGGGATTCAATGAGAGGGGATGAAGAGATGCACATAAATATGCAAAGCCTACTCCCACTTACTTGCGGCGTACAAACACCCCATGCACCTCTTCCGCTGCTCTCGCCAAACCTCCAGCCCCTCCGAAAGGGAACAGCTGCTGCAATTGGCCGAGGCCACCCTACAAAATCATAAAGTCCAATAGCCCACCAGGGGACCCCGTGGTTTAAGCAAACCCTACCTCTCCTCTTCAAAGTCAGCAGAATGGAGTACACAGAGAAATACTTGTATATGTTTCTATTGAAAAGTCTTGGCTAAAATTTTAAAAAATAAAAGAACATACTTGCAGAGAAAGTAAAACCAAAGCAGAGCATAAAGGCCTTCCCCCACTTCCCAATCTGTTTACCTATATCCCCAGCTCTCCTTTCCAAAGCACATCTTAAATCCAAACTTTAAATACAGGATTTTTGGCTTTTAATTAAAAGTGACTCCATCTGGAAGGAGATAATGCCATGCATTTATGAGCACATATTAGAAGGAAATAAGGCATTTCATGCAATTACAGGGGATCTAAGGAAGGAAAAATGAAGAAGAGAGAGATAGTCAGATACTAGGAAGAAAGTGACACTGCTCAGAGTCCCTGGGCCATTGAAGCCTGGAGAAAAGTGATAACTTGCAATGTTCTCAGCCTAATTCAGATAATAGACCTCGATGCCTGGTGACATATGGAAATCTTGGGAGGACAAGCCTTCAAAAGCTTTTTTTAAAAATGTTTTATTATACTTTAAGTTCTGGGATACATGTGCAGAACATGCAAGTTTGTTACATAGGTATACACGTGCCAAGGTGGTTTGCTGCACCCATCAACTTGTCGTCTACATTAGGTATTTCTCCTAATGCTGTCCCTCCCCTAGTCTCCCCACTCCCCAACAGGTCCCAGTGTGTGATGTTCCCCTCCCTACGTCCATGTGTTCTCATTGTTCAACTCCCACTTAGGAGTGAGAACATGCATGTTTGGTTTTCTGTTCTTGCGTTAGTTTGCTGAGAATGATGGTTTCCAGCTTCATCCATGTCCCTGCAAAGGACATGAATTCATCCTTTTTTATGGCTGCATAGTATTCCATGGTGTATATGTGCCACATTTTCTTTATCCAGTCTATCATTGATGGGCATTTGGGTTGTTTCCATGTCTTTGCTATTGGGAACAGTGTCGCAATAAACGTATGTGTGCATGTGCCTTTATAGTAGAATGATTTATAATCCTTTGGGTATATAACCAGTATTGGGATTGCTGGGTCAAATGGTATTTCTGGTTCTTGATCCTTGAGGAATTGTCACACTGTCTTCCACAATGGTTGAACCAATTTACACTCCCACCAACAGTGTAAAAGCGTTCCTATTTCTCCACACCCTCTCCAGCATCTGTAAGCCTTCGAAAGCTTCATGATAGATAGTTTCATCCCAAAAGGCTCTGGACTGAGACCATCTTCCATGCACAGGGGTACTTCATCATAGCAGCGAGTCTACCCGATGGAAGTTTCCAGAATACTCACTCCCACATTTTCCCATACTTCAATGGACATATTTGCATTCTATATCTGAATCCCAAAAACACCGGGAAGAAAAACAATATAAAATTTAACCATTATGTCCTGAACCCTACCTCTAATTGGGGCAAAAAAAAAAAAATTGAACGTGGTAAAATCAGTCTAGTTGTCTTTCACTGGCAGTTAGAGGGAAGCGTATTCCAAGACGTCTTAGGGGAAAAGAGAGAAAACAGAGGAGATATTTGAAATGGAGAATTTAAAGTCACTCCTGAATTTTCTCTGAGTATCATAGACACTGAGCGCCTCCCCCTTGTCTATGAATACAGAGTAACTCTTTGTCTTTCTGATGGGGTGTTGCTACTGCCGGTATTCTCTCTAAAATCTCTTAACTCTCTGACTTATTGCCTCCAGGGACACATGGGGAAACTGAGGCTGGGGAGAAGTGAGCAAGTGTCTCCAGGGAATGCACAATGTTTTATCTCCTCGTTCAACATCCTTTTCATTTATCTCATGAGTCCTCTTTAAAATTCTAGCGGAATTAGCAAGTTAATGACACCAGGGACCTCTTTCAGTCTATCAGATGTACACATCTAAGACACGTTGCTGAGTGGGAAAATGAAGAGTGAGCAAATGACAAAGTAGACTCACTTTCCAGTTTCCAGCTCAGCACAGAAGAAATCAGGAAATGTCACCTCTACACATACACATAGGACACAGCGAATTAAAATACTTCCATGACACAGCGAATTAAAGTACTTGCTCTGCACTATTCACAATAGCAAAGACATGGCAGCAACCTAAATGCCCATCAGTGCTAGACTGGATAAAGAAAATGTGGTACCTGCCTGGGCGCAGTGGCTCACACCTGTAATCCCAGCATTTGGGAGGCTGAGGCGGGTGGATCACCTGAGGTCAGGAGTTCAAGACCAGCCTGACCCATATGGTGAAACCCTGTCTTTACTAAAAAAAAATACAAAAATTAGCCAGGTGTGCTGGCATGTGCCTGTAGTCCTAGCTACTTGGGAGGTTGAGGCAGGAGAATCACCTGAACCCGAGAGGTGGTGATTGCAGCAAGCTGAGATAGCGCCACTGCACTCAAGCCTGGATGACAGAGCAAGACTCTGTCTCAAAACAAATAAAAACAAACAAAAAAGTAGCCAGGTGTGGTGGCACACGCCTGTAATCCCAGCTCCTCAGGAGGCTGAGGCAGGAGAATGACTTGAACCTGGGAGACAGCGATTGCAGTGAGCCAAGATCATGCCACTGCACTCCAGCCTGGGCAACAGAGCGAGACTCCATCTTAAGGAAAAAAAAAGAAAAAAGTGTGGTACCTATACACCACGGAATACTATGTAGCCATAAAAGTGAATGAGATCAAGTCCTTTGTAGGGACATAGATGGAGCTGAAGGCCATCATCCTTAGCAAACTAACACAGGAACAGAAAATCAAATACCACATGTTCTCACTTATAAGTGGGAGCTAAATGATGAGAACACGTGGATGCATAGAGGGGAACAGCAGACACTAGGACCTATCACCACCTATCAGGGTGAAGGGTGGGAAGAGGAAGAGGATCAGAAAAAATAACTAAGGGTACTAGGCTTAATATGTGGGTGATGAAATAATCTCTACAACAAACCCCGTAACACAAGTTTACCGATGGAACAAACCTGCACGTGTACCACTGAACTTAAAAGTTAAAAAAAAAAACCCAAAAACTAATACTTGCTTTAAGTTTACACTTCTAAACTTAAAAGTGGCCGGGTGTGGTGGCTCATGCCTGTAATCCCAGCACTTTAGGAGGCCGAGGTGAGCGGATCTCTTGAGGTCAGGAGTTCGAGACCAGTCTGGCCAACATGGTGAAATCCCAACTCTACTAAAAATACAAAAATTAGCCGGACATGGTGGTGGGAGCCCCCAAGAAGAAGCCAACCCTGCTAACAACTCGATTTTGGACTTCCGGCCTGCAGAACTATGAGAAAATAAATTTCTATTTTTTAAGCCACCCAGTTTGTGGTACTTTGTTATGGCAGCCGTAGGGAGCTAATGCAGGCACCACCCAACTCAGACACATCATTGACCTCTGATCTCCTATAACATGAAGATCAAAACAGCATGACACATTCCTTATAAGGCTATTGTTAAGTTAATTAAGCAAATGCATGGCCAAGACTTAGCCCAGTGACTGTCACAAATTAAGCTCTCAACAAAGATAAGCAGTAAGGTTGGCTGACATTGTCGTCATCATCATCATCATCGTCATCATCATCATTTTTGATAATTTCCTTGGGCCAAGTAGTGATTTGGGGTCGTAGCAGTGGAACCCACAGTTGCAAGGTCCCATGACACAAAACAAGCCAATGTAAAATAACTCCCTGCTACTACCACTTTTCCATATAAAGTTCAGGAGCTCATTTTTATTATCAGGGACCCAGAGCGGCTTTAAGAAGCAATTGACCGGGCCGGGCCCAGTGGCTCACGCCTGTAATCCCAGCACTTTGGGAGGTCGAGGCAGGCGGATCACGAGGTCAGGAGATCGACACCATCCTAGCTAACATGATGAAACCCCGTCTCTACCAAAAGTACAAAAAAATAGCAGGGCGTGGTGGCAGGTGCCTGTAGTTCCAGCTACTCAGGAGGCTGAGACGGGAGAATGGTGTGAACCCGGGAGGCGGAGCTTGCAGTGAGCTGAGATCATGCCACTGCACTCCAGCATGGGCAACACAGCAAGACTCTGTCTCAGAAAAATAAAAAAAAAAAAAAAGAAGTGACTGACCTAGAATCCAACACAAGCAGTGCAAATAGCACAGCGAAACCTCTGCCAATACCAACATCTATGGGAGACCTTGGTTGGTACTGTCCAACAAGAACATAGTCAATCCTGGTCCTTCCACTCAGAAAGCCAACTTGTTCAGTCCCAGGGGAGCATTTCATAGCTAACTCACACAGGTGGATCCCCCAGGTTCCTGTCAAAAAGGAAAAAAACCTCTTTTTTCTTTTTTTTTTCTTTTGAGACAGAGTCTCACTCTGTCACCCAGGCTGGAGTGCAGTGGCGCAATCTTGGCTCACTGCAACCTCCGCCTCCCAGGTTCAAGCAATTCTCATGCCTCAACCTCCCAAGTAACTGGGATTACAGCCACCTGCCACCACGCCCAGGTAATTTTTTGTATTTTTAGTAGAGACAAGGTTTCGTCATGTTGGCCAGGCTGGTTTCGAACTTCTGACCTCAGGTGATCCACCTGCTTCAGCCTCCCAAAGTGCTGAGATTACAGGCATGAGCCACCACGCCTGGCCCAGAAACCTTTCAGATAAAATAATCTCTGCTTTGTCGATTATCTTGCTCAGTGTCCCTTGTATGATATCCAACCGGAAAATTCCTTTTATAGTTAAAAATCAGAAAAGATCTCTCTCTAATGACAAATGGAGCAGCTCTGTTCTCTATTAAATAAAGTGACTTATGCAATGTCTTTGCTTCTCTTATTGCCCAGACCAATAGGAACCCCGGTGCCAAATTCAAAATTTAATTAGAGTAACTCAGTCCTTAAGGGAGCACATTTGGTCCTTTTCATAGCTTTGATTCATTTTTCTCATCCAATAATCTCATTGTATGTGCTTTTTATCCTAAGTGGCCTTAATTCTCTTTGGAAATTACCAAGCCTGGTCCATGAATGCTTCACAACAAATGGCTTTTGAGGCCAGTTAGTAAAAATTACAAGAAAGAGAGAGTAGTCAAGCTGTGTCTAGAAAAATGGATTCAGAAGTCTTACCTTCAGGGAAAGAGGAAAAAGAAGAAAAAAAAAAATGTTCACAGCATAATAGCTGGAGCAGAGAGACACAAGCCCAAATGAACAAAAATGATTCCAGAATAAAACCAAGAACAAGAGGCCATGATGTGAAAAAGAGGAAGGAAAGAAGGGAGGGAAAGAGGAAGGAAGGAAGGAAGGAAGGAAGGAAGGAAGGAAGGAAGGAAGGAAGGAAGGAAGGAAGGGAGCGACAGATGGAGGGAGGGATGGAGGGAGGGAGGAAGGGAGGGAAAGAGGAAGGAAGGAAGGAAGGGAGGGAGGAAGGGGAAGAGAAAAAGGGAGGAAAACAGGAAGGCAAAAGGGAGGGAAAGAGGGAGGGGAGGGAGGGAAAAGAGTGGAAACAATTTTTGAGATAGGTCTGTGTAATTCTAACATATCTAAGAATAATTGAACATTTGTGATCTCTGAGGGAAACGGACAGAGACTGCCTGGAGATGGGAAAATAATTATAAATATGTAGAGTACTTTGATATAAAGAATGTAGTGTTTTCCTACTAAGCATATTTTCAGATGTATAATCTGAAAATATTCTGCCGAGTCTGAGGTTTAGATACAGCCTTGCTCGGAATTGCAAAACAGACAACGGACTTGCTCAAGGTCACTGCCCTTGAATAAGAAGTAATATCTGAATTTGATTTTTGATGCAGAATTTGAGAACTTTGATGCAGAGCCTTGGGGCTGAGAGTGGGGATTCACAGTCCACATTCTGTGGCCCTGCATCTCACAATAAAGTAAAGCTAAAAGAGTCAGAACCAGGTTGTCTATGATCTGCCCAGTCGTCCAACTTCTGAATGAAATGCCGGGGGTAAATTTCTATATCAAGGCAGAGGGTGCAATGGCTCATGCCTGTAATCTCAGCACTTTGGGAGGCCAAGGTGGGAAGATTGCTTGAGCCCAGGAGTTTAAGACCAGCCCTGGGCAACACAGGGAGACCCCATTTCTACAAAAAATAAAACCAAATTAGCCAGGCATGGTGACATGTGCCTACAGTCCCAGCCTCTCAGGAGGTTGAGAAAGGAGGATCCTTTGACTCCAGAAGTTCAAGGCTGCAATGAAACATGATTATGCCACTGCACTGCAGTCTGGGCAACAGAGCAAAACCTTGTCTCAAAAACAAACAAACAAAAAATGTACAAGTTCTAACCCCCAAGACTTGTGAATGTGACCTTATTTAGAAATAGAGTCTTTGTGAGGCCAGGCACAGTGGCTCATGCCTGTGATCCCAGCACTTTGGGAGGCCAAGGTGGGCGGATCACGAGGTCAGGAGTTCAAGACCAGCCTGACCACCATGGTGAAACCCTATCTCTACTAAAAATACAAAAAAAAAAAATTTAGCCGGGCGTGTTGGCACATGCCTGCAATCCCAGCTACTCGGGAGGCTGAGGCAGGAGAATCACTTGAACGTGGGAGGCAGAGGTTGCAGTGAGCCAAGATCGCACCACTGCACTCCAGCCTGGGCAATAGAGCGAGACTCCGTCAAAAAAAAGAAAAGAAAAGGAGAGGGGGGTTTGGGACAGATATCTGCTTTTCATTCTTCTGGATATATACCAAAGAGTGCAATTGCTGGTAATTTTGTGGTAATTTCATGTCCAACTACTTGAGCATGTACCAAATTTCCACAGCAGCTGCAACATTTTCCATTCCCACCAGCAATACACAAAGGTTCCAATTTCTCCACATTCTTGCCAACACTTGTTATTTCAAGTTGTTTTTAATCATAGCCAGGAGGTGGGTGTGTAGGGGTATCTCATTGTGGTTTTGATTTGCATCTCCCTGGTGAATAATGATGTTTAGCATCCTTTCATGTGCATATTGGCCATTTGGATGACTTTGGAGACATATCTACTCCAGTCCTTTGCCCATTTTTTAATTGAGTTGTCCTTTTGTTTTTGTTGCTTTGTAAGAACTCTGTATACTCTGAATATTACTTGTCCATCAGATAGATGATTTGAAAATATTCTCTCCAATTCTAAAGGCTGTGTTTTCACTCTCTTCATAGTGGTCTTTGATACAGAAGTTTTTAACTTTGGTGAAGTCCAATATATCAATTTTTTCTTTTGATGCTTATACTTTTGGTGTCATATCCAAGAAATCATTGCCTCCCAGCATTTTGGGAGGTCAAGGCAGGTGGATCACCGAAGGTCAGGAGTTCGAGACCAGCCTGGCCAACGTGGTGAAACCCCATCTCTACCAAAAATATAAAAAGTAGTCGGGCATGGTGGCATGCACCTGTGGTCCCAGCTACTCGGGAGGCTGAGGCAGGAGAATTGCTTGAACCCAGGAGGCCAAGGTTGCAGTGAGCCGAGATTGTACCACTGCATTGCAGCCTGGGTGACAGAGTGAGACTCCATCTAAAAAAGAAAGAGAAAAGAAAGAAAGAAAAGAAAGGGGGGGGAGGGAGGGAGGGAGGGAGGGAGGGAGGAAGGAAGGAAGGAAGGAAGGAAGGAAGGAAGGAAGGAAGGAAGG
>NC_045441.1:1754358-1774981 GCF_002776525.5 Piliocolobus tephrosceles
AGGAAGGAAGGAAGGAAGGAAGGAAGGAAGGAAGGAAGGAAGGAAGGAAGGAAGGAATCATTGCCAAATCCAACACTGTGAAGATTTACCTCTATGTTTTTGATACAGGAAGTAGAAAGAAATAAGGCAGATAGTGAGGGTAAGAGAGTCTTTGGTAAAGTTTCCTTTTAATAAAAAGCACCCCCCAAATGATTTCTTTTCTACCAAAAAGCAGCCTGAAAAATCAAGCTGCAAGCATAGATAAGCAAGGTAAAAGCTTGCATAGGTAAATGCCAGCAACTGTGCCAATAGAAAAGGGATACCTGGAAGGCAGGTATATTCAACATGGAGGTTCCTTCTTTGCTTTTGTCACCATGTGTGCAGTAAAAAGCAGGCAACATGGTGCCTGCCAGGTAGAAACCCCATCTGCATAATAAAAGATTCAGGTGGGACGACTAGCTTCTTCATGCACTATGTAAATGACACACCTGATCCGACCAATCTCTTGTGCCCTATGTAAATTAGACACCACCTTCTCAAGCTCATCTATAAAATCCCATGCATTTCCCCCACAGAACTAGAAAACCCACTGAGAGCCCACCTCTCTCTCTGCAGGGCAGATTTTCTCTTTTCTCTTTCTTCAGCCTACTAAACCTCTGCTCTTAAACTCACTTCTTGTGTGTGTGTGTCCTTGATTCCCTTGGTGTGAGACGACGAACCTCAGGTATTTACCCCAGACAATGTCATCGCTTCATTTTCTTCCAAGAGTTTTACAGTTTTAGCTCTTAAGTTTATGTAGAAGTTTTTCCCCTTTAAATACTATCTTAAACTATTTTAAACATTTGTAAAAACTATCACAGCTCTGGGTCTAAGGAAACAAGGTTACACTCATAAACATTAAGGAGACACAGCTGGGTGCAGTGACTTATGCCTGTAATCCCAGCACTTTGGGAGGCCGGGGAGGGCGGATCGCCTGAGGTCAGGCGTTCAAGACCAGCCTGGCCAACAGGGCGAAACCCCGTCTCTACTAAAAATACAAAAATTAGCCAGGCGTGGTGGTGCACGCCTATAATCCCAGCTACTCAGGAGGCCGAGGCAGGAGAATCGCTTGAACCTGGGAGGCAGAGGTTGCGGTGAGCCAAGACTGCACCACTGCACTCCAGCCAGGTTCAAGCGATTCTCCTGCCTCAGCCTCCCGAGTAGATGGGATTACAGGCACCCACCACCGTGCCCGGCTAATTTTTGTATTTTTAGTGGAGATGGGGTTTCACCATGTTGGCCAGGCTGGTCTCAAACGCCTGACCTCAAGTGTTCCACCCACCTCAGCCTCCCAAAGCGCTGGAATGACAGATGTGAACCGCCGCACCCGGCCATGAGTAATTTATTTTAAAAGTAAATATAGTTCTTACAGTTATGGAAGCTGAGAAGTCCAAGGTGGAGGGGCCGTATCTGGTGAGGGCGTCCTGGCTGTGGGGACCGATATCGTTTGGCTGTGTCACCTCCCAAATCTCCTCTTGAACGCCCACGTGTTGTGGGAGGGACCCAGCGGGAGGTAACTGAATCATGGCGGCAGGTATTTCCCATGCTGTTCTCGTGATAGTGAGTAAGTCTCACGAGATCTGATGGTTTTACAAAGGGGAATTTCCCTACACCGCTCTTCTCCCGTCCGCTGCCATCTGAGAGGTGTCCTTAGCCTTCCGCTATGATTGTGCGGCCTCCCCAGCTACGTGAAACTGTGAGTCCATTAAACCTCTTTCTTTTGTAAATTGCCCCGTCTCAGGTATGTCTTTTTTTTGTTTTTTGTTTTTTGTTTTCGAGACGGAGTCTCGCTCTTTCGCCCAGGCCAGAGTGCAGTGGCGCGATCTCGGCTCACTGCAAGCTCCGCCTCCCGGGTTCCTGCCATTCTCCTGCCTCAGCCTCCCGAGTAGCTGGGACTACAGGCGCCCACACCATGCCCGGCTAATTTTTTGTGTTTTTTAGTAGAGACGGGATTTCACCGTGTTAGCCAGGATGGTCTCAATCTCCTGACGTCGTGATCCGCCCGTCTCAGGTATGTCTTTAGGAGCAGCGTGAAAACGGACTAACTTGCGGACTCTGCAGAGTCCGGAGACGGCACAGAGGATCACAGGGGGAGGGGTTGAGTGTGCTAACTCAGGTCTCTCTTCCTCTTCTAATGAGGCCACCCGTCCCACTCCTGCGCTAACCCATTAATCCATTAATCTGCGCATGGATTAATCTATTCACGAGGGCACTGCCCTCCTGACCCGATCACCTCTTAAAGGCCAGTTCTCAATCGTGCCACACTGGGAATTAAGTTTCAACATGAGTTTCGGAGGAGATAAACATTCAAATCATAGCCAAAATCCAAAGAGATTTGAGGAACAGAAGTTGATGCAAAGGTTAACAAAGGTCCACATTGATCGTTTCAGAGAATAATCAGTCAGAAAGTTAAGCAACGCATCGCCAGAGCTGTGAGGAACTGACGAAGAATTTCAAAAAGGCTTTAGGATGATAAAGATGCCCAGGCAGCTTTCTAATGCTGTATGCAATGCCGTCCTGGAAACGTGTGTATAAGTCAAACACACAAAAGGCAAAACAGTCACTTTTTTTTTTTTCTTTCATTCTTTTTTGAGACAGGGTTTCACTCTTGTGACCCAGGCTGGAGTGCAATGGTGCGATCTCGGCTTTTTGCAACCTGCAACCTCCGCCTCCCGGGTTCAAGCGATTCTCCAGCCTCAGCTTCCTGAGTAGCTGGGATTACAGGCGCCCGCCACCGCACCAGGCTAATTTTTGTATTTTTAGTAGAGACAGGGTTTCACCAGGTTGGCCAGGCTGGTCTCAAACTCCTGACCTCCGGTGATCCACCCACCTCAGCCTCCCAAAGTACTGGGATTACAGGCGTGAGCCACCGCGCCCGGCCAAATCAGCCACTTTCTGTCATCACCGGGGTTCTGCTCCTAGGGGTCCCAACAGCACCGCAAAATCTCCGATTCAAGGGGGAAGCCCTTTAGCAACAGTTGTCAGGACAAGACCCACCCATTTGCACATGTTCTTTCATTTTCTTTGCTTTCCCGGTTGAATCCGCCTGCCATCAAGACTCACCACTTCCCACCCGTACACTGCTGTCTGTCCTCATTTCAAGTGAATCACCTTGCCCTCTTCTTATGCCAGGCAATTTATGCAAATATTATTGTGAATTACTAGAGCAAATTGCAATAGGATATTCAAATCATTGGGCAGACATGCCCTGTTGGTGGGATGCAATGACTCACATATGTAATCCCAGCACAGGTGGAAGGCCAAGGAGGGAGGATTGCTTGAAGCCAGGAATTCAAGACCAACCTGGGCAACATAGTAAGCGTCGTCTCAAATTTTTAAGAAAATGTTTTTTTAAAGTGTTCTGCTGGTCAGAACACAAAGAGGGCTGTGCCCATACTGACTAGACTAGAAAATGCCTGAAACTAGAAACCACCACTGGGCGATTATTAAAGACAAAATTTCTTAAATAAAAGACGATCCAACCCAAGACAATGCAGTACAATTTGAAAGACCCAACCGAGCTGAATGGGGTAGCTCATGCCTATAATTCCAGCATTGAGGAGGCTGAGGTGGGAGGATCACTTGAGTTCAAGACCAGCCTGGGCAACATAGCATGACCTCCTCTTTACTAAAAATTTTAAAAATTAGCCAGGTGTGGTGACTGGCACCTGTAGTCCCAACTACTTGTAAGGCTGAGGTAGGAGGATCACTTGAGCCTGGGAGGTCGAGGCTACAGTGAGTTATGATCATGCCACTGCACTCCAGCTTGAATCACAACGAGACTGTCTCAAAACATAATAAATAAATAAATACCCACCCCAAGATAGATAAATGTCAAGTTATAAGGCTTTAAAGACAAAGACAGATTTCTGCTGGATTCCAGGGGGAAAAAAAACGAAGAAGAAGAAAAATGACTTATGGATATAAGGGGAATCATGATCTCTGTCACCTACCAGGCTCTGCAGGACAGAAAGGCTTTGGGGAAAAACTTATGCATCAATTTAGGAGAACAAGAGTTATCCCTGGGTCCTTCCTGAAGACAAAGGGAGCCCATCGTAATTGTTGGGTAATCTGAAACGCCCTTGGCAGGGGGCACCAGCATACAGTAGGTCAAAATGTTTTATTATTGCATGACAGATGGACATTTGGCTCCTTGCAAGAGACAGAGGTCACCAGGAATGCCACTGAGTTACATGCAAAAGTGCAGATACCACAAAAGGCAAACGTAGGCAAAGGTCAGGAGGGGTGAGAAGTCGAGGGTCATAGACACAGGTCAGCCAGCTTCCTGCTCTGGTCCAGGTAGCTCACGTGCCCTATCTTCCTTGGGAAGGTCTCTGGTTGCAGATGCTTCGGCTGCAGATTTGTGGCACCCCTGGGTCATGCACCTTGGTCCACACCAGCCCCTTGAGTTCTGGCAGGATTCCACGCGTGGAGATTGACTCTTGCTTCTTGCAGGGAGTCAATGAACTGTCCAGCAGGTAAGATAGAGAGACTGGCTCTTTCTCTTGCACCAGCTCAAGTTGACTTGGTTCTATGACAAGGCAGCAAATTAGAGGTGTTTACTTCTTCACATTGGGTCTGAATGAAGCCGCCAGAATTCTACTGCCCCCTAAGGCTTCTGGAGTCCCCTGGGCACTGATGGCTGTACAGCATCAACCTCAGCTTCCAATAAATATTTATCTCTGACCACATCAGTAATGATCATCAAAATCTTCTCCAATCCAATCCAATACAATTTGAAAGACCCATCCTGGCTGGGCAGGTGGCTCACACCTGTAATTCCAGTATTGAGAAGGCCAAGGTGGGAGGATCACTGGAGTTCAAGACCAGCCTGAGCAACATAGCAAGGCCTCCTCTTTACTAAAAATTTTAAAAATTAGCCAGGAGTGGTGGCTCACACCTGCAGTCCCAGCTACTTGGCTGAGGTAGGAACCAAGGCTGGGTGCCATGCTCACGCCTATAATCCCAGTGCTTTGGGAGGCCCAGGCAGGAGGATCACTCAAGGTGAGGAGTTCAAGACCAGCCTGGGCAACATAGTGAGACCCTGTGTCTACCAAAATTTAGCCCAGCACAGTGGTGGGTGCCTGTCATCCCAGTTACTCGGGAGGCTGAGGTGGAAGGATCTCTTGAGCCCAGGAGTCTGAAGCTGCACTGAGCTGTGATCGTGCCCTGCACTCCAGCCTGGACAACAGAGCAAGACCCCATCTCAAAAAAAATAAATAAATAAGAGATTTTTTCTGCATCCAAAGAGCCCAGATGAGTTTCTGCAAGGCATCCATCCATTCATTCAGCAAACATTTTCCTGGTCCTCCCTGGGAGGTGGCTGCTTTTGTTAAACACCACTAGAGGATCTCAAAGAATCTGAGAACTAGAATGGTACAGAAAAGATATGACTCCATCTTAAACTCCAAAGACTTTTTGGATTTTAAATATTGATATCATTTATTCAATTATTCATTAAATAATTATTTATTGAGTATTGTGCACGCTAGTCAAAGCCAGGTCTACTGGGTGCAAAAAAAAAAAAAGCAGCAACATTTCTTGCCCTCCCACAGCTAATGAGTGAATTAATACTAATAATTACAGCTGCAAAGCTTGCAGCTACTGGCTCAGCTGTGAAACACCCTTTACCTCGACATGTCCTCAGTGAGATAGGTGATTTTATTATTCCCAGTTCACTGATAAGAAACGGAAGCACAAAGAACTGAAGTCTCTGTGACTCCCTGAAGTGTTTTTTGGTTGGTGATTAATTTTCCTAACATTTGGAAACATTTTGGAATATGATGATTTCTGATTACCCTCGTTCTTTCTTGGATGTTTCTCCGCTGGCTCTGACATTTCCTCAGGTGAGAGTTCATAAGACATTAAAACTTAAACGTAGAAGATTGGATGATAGTCACACATTTCCTCCCGGGCTGCTGATAATAAATGAGCAATTTTTTTTAATTAAAAATCTTGCCAAGGTCACACAGCTCCTAAGTGACAAAGCCACACCTCGGACCCAAGCCGGTCTGATCCACATCATGTCCTCTTGACCATGACATTTTCTAAATTAATCACATAAAATCAGTTTGCCGTAGCCAGAAACCTGAGTTCATTCCAATTAGCGAGGACAGAATCAAAGGTGCCCAGGTCATCCTCTCCACCTGGCTCCTAGATTACGCGCTAATGCCGTGGGATCACATTTTTAAAATTATTAACTGACGCCTCTTTTTCCTTTTTTATTTAATTGAGGTGAAATTCACATAACAAAATATAAATTGGTTGAAGTGTACAATTAAATGACATTTAGGGCCAGGCGCGGTGGCTCACGCCTGTCATCCCAGCACTTTGGGAGGCTGAGGCAGGTGGGTCACCTGAGGTCAGGGGTTCAAGACCAACCTGGCCAACATGGTGAGACCCTGTCTCTACTAAAAATACAAAAATTAGCTGGGTGTGGTGGTGGGTCTGAAGGAACTCCCCAAACCTCCGGATTTAGCAGGAGACAAGATAAGGGTAATCACCCCAGCACCTGTATCCACTCAGATTAAGTAAATTTACTGAGGCTGCAGAGGAATGTCTTCAGGACTCAGATCTTAGTTATAGATTAGAAGAAGTTGATCACTTATGTCTTTAGATGAATGCACACTTACCCACAGACATATAGCTTAGAAGGTATATAAGCTCTGGAAGACTTTGTAATTTTGAGTTGCGCTGGTGCTGTTTTCCAGGCCTTCTCCCTGTAACCAATTGCAGAAGTAAAAACTCTTCTTCCCCAGTTCATCTGTATCTCATTATTGGCCTGCGAGAATAAGCAGCCTGACCTTCATTGTGGCCCAGGAACACCTACATGAAGGTAGGACTGCCCCAAGCGTGTAGAGCCTTCTATCCAAAACCACACAGGTAAACTTTGTGTGAATTTTAAAAGGTGTCTGTTCATGGAATGATCTATGAGTTGATGGGGTTTGGGTTTACACAGAATCAATAGATAACTCACTTAAAATGTGTGCATCTTTGGCCAGGCACAGTGGCTCACACCTGTAATCCCAGCACTTTGGGAGGCCAAGGTGGGTGGATCACTTGAGGTCAGGAGTTCAAGACCAGCCTGGCCAACATGGTGAAACCCTGTCTCTACAAAAAATACAAAAATTAGCCAGGCATGGTGGTGCGTGCCTGTAGTCCCAGCTACTAGGGAGGCTGAGGCAGGAGAATCACTTGAACCCAGGAGGCAGAGGTTGCAGTGAGCCAAGATTGCACCACTGCACTCCAGCCCTGGGGGGCAGAGCGAGACGCTGTCAAAAAAAAAAAAATTTTTGTACATCTTCATCACATGCAAATTTTGCATAAATAACTGTAAACAAACACTGTAGTTAATGATGTGCATGACGTATTTAGGAAGAAGCATACCAATGTTTGCAATTTGTTTGAAATGCACCCAGACATAAGATGAATGAGATGAAGAAATGGTTAGATATGTGATAAAGTCAGCAGAGTCAAACATTCGTTGTAGACTCTAGGCGCTGGACGTATGGATGTTCACTGCAACGTTCTTTCAGCTTTGCTACTTGTTTAAAATTCTTTATAATGAGATGTTGGGAAACAAAGCACTTCTCGGGTGGACCCAGCTGTGTAGGGCACAGCTTAGCAAGTCAGGTGCTGCCTGGATTTTGGGCCCATCCGTCCCTTCAGTTGGGGGCTTTGTGTAACCAAGAATGAGCCCAGCCATCCAGGGTGACCCTTCTCAGCACTTGCATGAGCTGTTCAGTTCTCTTCCAGATTCTTCTTAACATTGCAGACATTTTTGTTTCCTTCAGAGATTCATATTTCTAGCTTAAGCCTTTTGTTTTTCTTTTAAAAGTCTTTTCAGCCTTTGCCTGTCTTCAAGCTATTTCCACACTGTCTTCATTACTTGATCTTTGTAAGAGGTCTTGAGAGTTGGTCTTTGTTGGTAGTTCAGAGCTTTCTTCTCCTCCTCCTTCCTTGTTTTCTCTCTTCAATGTTGTCTTCACCGTTCTTGGCCCCTGATATATATGGTTTGGCTGTGTCCCCACCCAAATCTCATCTTGAATTGTAGCTCCCACAATTCCCACATGTCGTGGGAGGGACCCAGTGGGAGATGATTGAATTATGGAGACAGTTTCCCCCATACTGTTCCTCAGGGTAGTGAACAAGTCTTAGATCTGATGGTTTTATAAGGGGAAAACTCCTTTCTCTTGGTTCTCATTTTCTCTTTGCTTGCTGCCATGTAAGACGTGCCTTTCACCTTCTGCCATGATCGTGAGGCCTCCCCAGCCATGTGGAACTGTGAGTCCATTAAACCTCTTTCTCTTTATAAATCACCCAGTGTTGGCTATGTCTTTGTCTTTATCAGCTGCATGAAAATGGACTAATACAACCCGTTTGCATTTCTGTATGAATTTTTGCATAATTACTTGAGGAAACTCTTTTTTTTTTTTTTTTTTTTTTTGGAGACAGTCTCGCTCTTGCCCAGGCTGGAGTGCAGTGGCGCGATCTTGGCTCACTGCAAGCTCTGCCTCCCAGGTTCACGCCATTCTCCTGCCTCAGCCTCCCAGGTAGCTGTGAGCCACTGTGCCCAGCCGAGGAAACTCTTTTTTTATGGAAACAGAGTCTTGCCCTGTTGCCCAGGCTGGAGTGCAGTGGCACAACCGTAGCTCACTGCAGCCTCAACCTCCTGGGCTCAAACCTTCCTCCCATCTCAGCCTCCCAAGTAGCTGGGGTTACAGGTGCACACCACCATGCCCAGCTGATTTTTTTCCTTGGCATTTGAGGAAGCATCAGAGTCACATTCTGGAGGAGACCTTGATCAGAAACAATCATCACACAAAGAACATCAGCTCAGCTAAGCAGAGCAGCTTCTGTCCAACAGAGCCAGGTGGGCTTGTAAACTTTGTCTAGGGTTCAATTTTAATTTCACTTCTCCTCTCAGTTGACTTTGCTTCTCAGATCAATTTCCTTATGTTTTTAATTAATTTCAAGCTCAATTAGTTTGATTCTTAAAGGGCATGCAATGGCTCCAAAGTCTCTTGGGATCAAAACAAATGAAAGCTCAACCTAATAAAATTAAGCCATTTATAGCAACTGTCCTCACATGCTCCTTCTCCCCAAAGAAGGAAATTGAAGAGATGGGACTTTATTAGGAAGGCCAGAAGCCCAGGGCTCTACCAGAAACAAGAGGAAAGGCATCCCGGAAGGCCCTGTCCCCTCAATTGAGAGACTTCCATTCTGCTTATAGATTCTGTGAGCTTGGCATTAGGACCAGGCATAGTCAGGATGGCTTCTCACTGCTCCACCATGTCTGAGGCCTCAGCGGGAGGCTAAGGGTTGAGTCCTCTAGAGATGCCTTCTCTCCTTTGCCTGGTGGTTGATGCCATGCATGGGCTCAGACCTCAGCAGGCTGTCAGCCAAAACACCTACATATGGCATCTCCATGTGGTCTCTGTGTGGCTGCTTGGGCTTCCTCAGAGCATGGTGGCTGCATTCCAAGAGCAAGTTTCGCCCAAGAGCAATGCCCAAGTGCACCACGTTGTTATGACCTAGACCAGAAGTCACATAGCATCACTTTTGCTGTACTCTGTGGGTCAAAGCTGTCACAGAGTTCTGTCCAGGTTTGAGGAAAAGAGACCTCCATGTTGGGAGGCAGAGTTCTAGAAAAACACACAGGACAGGAGACATTGTCATGGCCAACTTGGAAAACACAATCTGCCACACCAGCTTCTACTAAAGGGTCACCTTGGCCAACTTCAACATCCCTGAAGGGACCTGTCTCTCATCATCAGGGCCATTTTTCCACAAGCGACCTGGTGGTGACTTCAGGAGACTCAACCTCAGTCTCCCTCCTGCCCAGCCTGTTGGCTCACAGCCTGTGACATGAAGGGGAAACCACCTTGATTACAGTAGTTGCATCTGCGGCTTATCTGCGTCTGTGGCTTATCTGTTCCAGCAGCTAGCAGAGCTTATGCTGATGAGTAAAACTGTCTAAAGACATGGCCTTCCAGCAAGTCTAAAGAGCAAACACACGTTCCTATGAGATGCATCACCCGAAGGCACTCCTCTAATTCTCATCATAACCAATGTGTTCATTGTTTGGTTTCACCATTTACAAAGCACCTTCATCATCTTCTCCCTCTTAATCCAAGTGACTGTGCCCAACCCAAGACCTGCAGGTTTCTCTTTCTTGATACCTTCCAACTCCATCCACATCTCTTCACCTCCACGGCCACGTCTGGTCCAGACTCTTCCTCTCTCACCTGACCCATGGCCAGAGCCTCCTCGCTGGCCTCTACGCACATATTTTGTATCCACTCCCATCCTCTCACTCTCCCGCATACAGCTATCCATGGCTTCCAAGAATTTGGGGTTTTGGCGGGGGGAGTGTGTGTGTCTTTCAGAGACAGGGTCTCACTCTGTCGCCCAGGCTGGAGTGTGGTGGTGTGATCATAGCTCACTGCAGCCTCAAACTCCTGAGCTCTGGCCATCCTCCCACCTCAGCCTTTTGAATAGCTGGGACTACAGGTGCATGCCACCATGACCAGCTAATTTTTTATTTTTTGTATAGATGAGGTCTCACTACATTGCCCAGGCTGGTCTTAAACTCCTGGCCTCAAGCAATCCTTCCTTCTCAGCCTCCCCAAGTGCTAGGATTTTGCATGAGCCACCAGTTTCCAGTTTTCTTAAGATGAAGTCCCAAATGCTAACCATGACTCCTGGCCCTGCCTGCTGTGAGTACTGCCAAGATCTCAGACTTTACCTCCTGCCACCTTCCCCTTAATGCTGGGCTCTGGCCCCTGCCACTTTCATCTTCTCTGAGCTCCTCGGTCCCACTCCCTACTTTCATATGCTCAGTAGCCACATGTGGCCAGTGGCTGCCATAGTGAATGGCCCCGCTCTGTTCTCTTCTTCATGCCCTGAGCAGCAGCAGCTCTGTACCAGGACCATGCTCTATTCCGCTTGCCCTCTTGTAGTTGATTTTCTTCCATTTCTATTTTTCTATTTGTTCTTGTGATGCAAAAACACATAATATCAGATAGACGCTCAACAAATTTTTAAGTGTACAATGCACTTTTCTTTAAGTGCAGTGTTGTGCCTGAGATCTCCAGAACTTTTTCATCTGGCATGACTGAAACACGACACCCATTGCGTAGCAAATCCCCATTTCTCTCCCTCGACCAGTCCCTGGCAACCACCATTCTGCTTAGATTAGCCAGGCTGTCTCTGAGTCTGACTACTTTAGATACTTCATACAAATGAAATAACACAGCATTTGTCCTTCTGTGACTGGCTTATTTCGTTTAGCATAATGTCAACCTAATGTCCTCAAGGTTTATCCATCTCATCCTTCTTTATGGCAGGATAATATTCCATGGTATGTGTATTATATATATATGCATGTATATATACATGTATGTATGAAAATGCACACGTAAAAATAACAGATGGGTGAATATATTTATATTCAAATATATTTATATACAAATATATGTTATGTTTATGTATATTTTAGTATATATACATATATAAAACAACTGATATATATAAATAATGGATGAATAGATAAAACATTGTATATATGTTATATATATAGAAATGATTTTTATGATATATAATTTATAAATAAAATGTTTTTATATATTATATATGTTATATATATTACCTATATAAAACATTTTATACATCTATTCATCCATCAATGGACATTTAGATTGCTTCCACCTCTTGGCTATTATGAATAATGTTGCAGTAGATACGGGAGTGCAAACATCTCTTCAAGGTTCTGATTTCAATTATTTTGGGTATATACCCAGAAGTGGAATTGCTGGATCCTACAGTTGTCATTTTTAGTTTTTCAAGAGGCTCCATCCTGTTTCCCATGGTGATTCTGCCATTTCACCTTCTGACCAACGGCGTACAAGGGTCCTGATTTCTCCACGTTCTTGCCAACACTCTTATTTTCAACACGTATTTTCTGGGTTTGTTGTCATTGTTATTGGCTTGTTTTATCATGATCATCTTAACAGGTATGAGGTGATACCTCATTCTGGTTTAGATTTGCCTTTTCCTAATGAATAGTGATATTGAGTCTCTTCTCACACACCTGTTGGCCATCTGTATGTCTTCCACGTCTATTCAGCGTTTATTCATTGAAATGTCTGTTCAACTCCTTTGCCCATTTGTTAATCAAGTTCTGGGGGTTGTTGCCCTTGAGTTATACGAGTTCCTTATATATTTTAGATATTAACCCCTTATCATGCATTCTTTTTCTATCTGTTCATTTTCAGCCTATGTGTGTTTTTAAATCTAAAGTAGATCTTTTGGGCCAGGCACAGTGACTCACGTCTGTAATCCCAGCACTGAGGCAGGCAGATCACCTGAGGTCAGGAGTTCAAGAACAGCCTGACCAACATGGTGAAACCCTTCTTTACTAAGAATACAAAAATCAGCTGAGCATGATGGCACATGCCTGTAGTCCTAGCTACTCAGAAGGCTGAGGCAGGAGAATCGCTTGAACCCAGTAGGTAGAGGTTGCAGTGAGCAGAGATTGTGCCACTGCACTCCAGCCTGGGCTGGAGACTCCACCTAAAAAAAAAATAAATAAAGTGGGTCTTTTCTAGACAACATACAGTTGGGTATTGTTTTTTGGATTCATTCAGCCACTCTATGTCTTTTGACAGGGGAGTTTAATCTACTTCCATCTAAAGTAATTATTGATATGGTTGGATGTATGCTATGGTTTGAATGTGTCCACCAAAGTTCATGTGCGAAAACTCGTTACCCAATGCAGAAGTATCGGGAGGTGAAATCTTTTTTTTTTTTTTTTTGGAACGGAATCTCGCTCTGTCACCCAGGCTGGAGTGCGGTGGCGCGATCTCGGCTCACTGCAAGCTCCGCCTCCCGGGTTTACGCCATACTCCTGCCTCAGCCTCCCGAGTAGCAGGGACTACAGGCGCCCGCCACCTCGCCCAGCTAGTTTTTTGTATTTTTTAGTAGAGACGGGGTTTCACGGTGTTAGCCAGGATGGTCTCGATCTCCTGACCTCGTGATCCGCCCGTCTCAGCCTCCCAAAGTGCTGGGATTACAGGCTTGAGCCACCGCGCCCGGCAAGGAGGTGAAATCTTTAAGAGGTGCTGGATTCATGCTGTTATGGTAAGAGTGGGTTCGTTATTATGGGAGTGGATTCCTCATAAAAGCACGAGTTCAGTCCCCTTTTTCCCCTCTCCTCCCACCTCTCTCTAACTCTTTTTCTGTCCCCATCCCACCCCTCACTTTGCCCCCCACCATGGGATGACACAACAAGAAGGTTCTCACCAGATGCTGGCATCTTGATCTTGGACTCCCCAGCCTCCAAAACGGCAACAAACAAATGTCTATTGTTTATAAATCACTCAGTCTCAGATATTCTATTATAGCAGCAGAAATGGACTAAGGCAACTTATTATTGCTATTTCGTTCGTTATTTTCTGTCTTGCAGCTTTTGTGTCTCTTGCTGTCTCTTTGTGTTTTGCTGATTTTTATGGTAGCCTGCTTTAATTCCTTTCTCCTTTTTCTTTTATGCATTTTCTATAGGTGTTTTCTTTATGGTCAGCATGAGGCCTACATAAAACATGTTATAGTTGGCCAGGCATGGTGGCTTACGCCTGTAATCCCAGCACTTTGGGATCACCCGAGGTCAGGAGTTCAAGACCAGTCTAGCCAACATAGTGAAACCCTGTCTATACTAAAAATACAAAACTTAGCCAGGCATTATGGCGGGGACCTGTAATCCCAGCTACTCAGGAGGCTGAGGCAGGAGAATCACTGGAACCTGGGAGGTGGAGGCTGCAGTGAGCCAAGCTCACACCACTGCACTCTCAGCCTGGGTGACAGAGTGAGACTCTGTCTCAAAAAAAAAAAAAGTAAAAGAAAAAAAAGTTATAATTATAACAATTCATTTTAAGCTGATAACAACTCAACTTCAATCACATACAAAAACTCTACACTTTTACTTCTTCCCTCCCCAATTTATGTTGCCAATGTCACAAATTACATCTTTTTATATTGTGTATCCATTAGCATTTTTATGGTTATAGTTATTTTTATACGTTTGTCTTTTAACTTCTATGCCAGAATTAATGGTGATGTATGTACCACCATTACAGTATACATTATTTTGTATTTGTCTATATATTTTACTTCCCAGCAAACTTTATACTTTTGTATGCTTTCATGTTATGTTTAATGTCCTTCCATCTTTCAGTACTGTCCACCTCTCCAGCTTGGCCTCAGACCCCCTCCCCATTCATCACACTAAATTGACCTATTTATAATTCCCACAGTGCACTTGGCTTTCTCTGTCCTCTGAGCCTTTTCATGGGCCATTCCTCCTCCCTGGAATACCCTTTCCCATCCCCTGTATTAGGCTCTTTCAGGGCTCTGCTCTGTCATCACTTCTCTGGAGAAGCACCCCCTGCTCTCTAGGCTGGGCTAGGGGACCCTCTTTTCTGTGCCCAGCCCCTGGTGTGCTCTCCCCTGGCAGTGAACACACTGCATCATCATCTGCTCTTTTACCCCATCCCCCTCACCAGCCTGGGAGCTCCCTGAGGGCAAGGCTTGTGTTTTAATTGTCTCTACACCCATGTACTTAACACAGTGCCTGGCATGCAGTAGGTGCTCAATGCATGTTTTTTTTTTTTTTTTTTTTTTTTGAGACAGAATCTTACTCTGTCACCCAGGGAGGGCAGTGTTGCAATCTCCACTCACTGCAACCTCTGCCTCCTGGGTTCAAGCGATTCTCCTTCCTCAGCCTCCTGAGTAGCTGAGACTACAGGTGCCCACCACCACACCCGGCTAATTTTTGTATTTTAAGTAGAGATGGGGTTTCACCATGTTGACCAGGCTGGTCTCCAACTCCTGACCTCAGGTGATCTACCCGCCTTGGCCTCCCAAAGTGCTGGGATTACAGGCATGAGCCACCATGCCCAGCCAATGCATGCTTGTAATAAATGAATAAATGCACAGAATACTAACTTTCAAAAGAGTTTACTCTCTGGTCAAGGAATATGGGATTGGTTGGGAAGAGGAAACTTGTATTTTCTGAGTGCCTACTTTTTGCCAAGTGCTTTGTTAACTAGTTTATGGGCACGGAAAGCACAGAGAGGTTAAGTAACTTGCCCAAGGTCACAGAGGTAGGATGTAGAGCAGGATGCCAACCTTTCCCTCACTCTCATATTCAGTTATTTGCTATGTCCAAACCCTGTTATTTTTTTTTGTCTCCAAGATAGGCCCTGCACCTCTCCATGGCTAACTATCTCCAAGACCACCATGGTAACCAAGGGCACCATGCTCTCGCTCCTGGGAAACTGTAACAGCTTCTCTTCTGACTTCCTTGCAACCTGCTCTTTACAAAGCAGCCAAGGGACCTCCTAGAACACAAATCCAACACTGTAACTCCAGCTGTGTCAATGGCTCCTAATTAGGATAAAGCCCACCTCCTTACCAAGAACCTCAGGTCTTGCATGATCTGACGCATGCCACCCTCCCCTGCTTAATTCACATCACTCTTCTCCTCCTCCCCTCCTCATTCTTTCCTCAGTTTCTCTAACCTGCCAGCTTGTGCCGGCCCCAGGGCCTTTGCACTTGCAGTTCTGTCTCTAGAATGATCTTCCACAGAACCCCATGTAGCTCACTCCCTATTATCAGCCAGGGCTTTGTTCAAACATCACCTCCTCAGGTGACCTTTCAGGTGACTGCTCTGCAACAGTTCCCCTGGGGTTACTCTCTAAACCTGCACCGTCCCATGGTTCACAGAAGTAGGGATGAGCCTGGCCTGGCACACACAGCACCTGACGCCCATCCCAGGTCTCCTGTCTCTTGCAGCTTCTGGCTACTTGTGGGAAGCCTGTTACTTAACTAAGGAGTGGCGGCAGCAGCAGCCACGGCACAGAGCAGAGTGTGCTCAAGAACTGACACTGGGCCCCGCAGTGTCTCACACCCATAATCCCAATGCTTGGGGAGCCCGAGGCAGGAGGATTGTTTGAGCCCAGGAGCTTGAAATCAGCCAGGGAAACATAGCGAGAACCTGTCTCTACAAAAAAAAAAAAAAAAAAAACAAGTATTTAAAACTTAGCTGGGCATGGTCATGGTATCTATAGTCCCAGCTCCTTGGGATGTCAAGGTGAGAGAATCCCTTGAGACTGGGAGGTCGAGGCTGCAGGGAGCCATGATAAAGCCACTACACTCTAGCCTGGACAACAGAAGGAGATCCTGTTTCAAGAAAAGAAAAAACAGAAAGAGAGAAAAGAAAGGAAGAAAGAGAGAGAGAGAGAGAGAGAAAGCAAGCAGGGAGGGAGGGAGGGAGGGAAGGAAGGAAGGAAAAAAGAAAACTGTCCCTGCTCAGCCCAGCCTGCCCAGTGCTGTGGCTATAGTAGTCAGGGGCCTGTGTGTGGCCCAGTGCCCAGCCTGGGCTGGAACAGCAACTGTCCCATGCTTCGGGGAAGTTTGCCTAGATAAGAAAACCCAGTGTTTGCCTTCCAGGCATTTCACAGGCTTATTCACAGGGAGGATAATGAGTTAATAAACGGCCACATCAGGACATAGTTGGAGATGCCAAAGATGTGTGAGCCCAGAGGAGGAACTGGAGCCAGCTGGAGGCCATGGCACCTTGCCTGGAGGTCAGCACAGCTGAGTCCTGAAGACCAGTGGGCTTAGCCAAGCTAAGCAAAGTCAGACAGGAGGTGTCCTGGGCCGAGAGGAGGGCATGGGGAAAGTGTAGATGCCAACCATGGCATGTCTGGGACACCAAGTGGTTCTGTGTGCCTGAAAGAATATTGGGGGAGGGGGAATAGAATGGGGTGAAACTGAGGAGGAGGAGGAGGGAGAAAGAGTTTGGACCCCTTCCAAACTCCTCCTGATGAGGAAACACTGGGAGTTTCCAAAGTGAAGAGTGGCCAGATCCCAGCCCTCCCCAGCTCACCAGGGCCTCCAGAGGGAGGGACTTTCCTCCAACTTTCACAATCCTTCAGGGCCCAGCCCAGACTGTCTCCCTCTTACCTGCCGTTTCCCATCCACAGGGGCCACTCCCTCAAGTCAAGTTCTTTCTGCTCAATGGGAATAACTTTGGCCTTCGTTACAGACTCGACCCATTGCTCAAAAGTGCTCTGCAACTATTCGCAATTGCAAAGTCATTGAATCAACCCAGGTGCCCAGCAACAGTGGATTGGATAAATAAAAGGTGGCACATATACACCATGGAATACTATGCAACCACAAAAAAGAACAAAATCAGGTCCTTGGCAGCAACATGGATGCAGCTGGAGAGCATTATGCTAAATGAATTAACGTGGAAACAGAAAACCAAATACCTTGTGTTCTCACTTATAAGTGGAAGCTAAACATTGGGTAAACATGGGCACAAAGATGGAAATAACAAACACTAGGGACTCCAAAAGCAGGGAGGGAAAAGAGGAACAAGGGCTGGAAAACTACCTATTAAGTACTACGTTCACTATTTGGGTGATGGTTTTGATAGAAGGTCGAGTCTCAGCATTACTAATATATCCGTGTAACAAATTTGCACATGCATCCCCTGAATCTAAATTTTTTTTAAGCGCTCTGCAAACCTCAGGTAACTAGAGAAAATGAGGCTTGTCATGGTTGCTTCTGTTACATGCTGGCAATTCCCCTTGTTAGCTCCTAATGGGAACAAGATTGTCTGCACATTCCTGACTTATTCCTGTCTAAGAGCAGGATCCTAAAGGGTGAAGAAGGTGGAGGACAGAGAAGAGAAAGGAGGTGTATTAGTTGGGAATCACCAGAGAAGCAGAACCGACAGGCTGCACACACACACACACACACACGCACATTCATTTTGAGGAATTGGCTCATGTGATTATGGGAGTTGACAAATACGAAATCCGCAGGGCAGTCCAGCAGGTTTGAGTCCTAGGGAAGAGTTGATGCTGCAGCTCAAGTTCAAAGTTCAGAAACTTAGGCAGAATTTCTATGCTGCAGTCTGAAGGCAGAATTCCTTCTTCCTTGAGGGAATAACCACAGGAAACTAATAACAGCATTGGACTATAGGCAGTGAGGGAACATTCCGGAAGATAGATCCTCAGTGGTCCTCAAAAGGTTCAACACTATGTGATGCAACTATAGAAATGCCAAGATGGGGCAGGGGAGGATCCCCATCTTGGAGAAACTCAGACCTCAAGCAGGATCTGTGGCTTTGAGCAGGAGTTAACAGCACAGGAACATCTACTCCTGAAGGTGGTGAAGTATGTCCGAGGAGACCCTGTTAAAAGGCTCTGTTGATTCCAGGCCCTGAGCAGGTGATTTCTAGTTCATTGCAGTCAGGAATTGGGCTTCTATTTATCATTTTGTCTTACAGGCATAGTAGCCATGCTTGGTACACAGTAGGTGCTCAGTAAATGTTTGTTAAATGAATAAGTTTATCTGCCCCTCTTCTGCAAATTGAAGATGGAATTGACCCCAGGAGAGTTATCCTCAGCTTAGAGACTCTCCTCATGGGTCAGACTCTCACCTCCAGCTAAGAAACTTTTTTGATTCTTATGACATCACCTTGATGGCTTCAAATCAACCATGGTGGGAATGTTTACACCATGGGAATTAGCAAAGGCTACAAATCAGGCTATTTCCCCAACAAGCCAGTTGTTAAGCATTTTCCAGGACACCACTGTAGGACTGTCACTGCCTACATCCCCCAGCCTAAGGATTGCTTTCACAGTAACTGCCATGAGATGCAGAAGGAAGTTCAGTAAGAAATATGGGGAAACCAAGATGTGTATCATCTTTGGCACTGGTGTTTTGTCCTGAACCCTGGTAACATATTTTAATTTTTTACAAAATGTTTTAACAGCTCAAGATACTGAAGGCAGCCACCAAGCCTGGGGCTGACACAGCCTCCTCAAGCCACCAAACTTCAGGCAGTCATAATTTCCCCATCGGGTGGAAAGCAAACATTCCACCTATGAACTCATTAAACAGGGAGATTACAGCATTTCCCAAAGTGTGAACCAGGGAACCTTGCCTCAGTGTCATCTGGAACACTGTTTAAAATGAGGATTAGTGCCTGAGCTCAGGAGTTCAAGGCTGCAATGAGCTATGATCGCACCACTGCACTCTAATCTGGGTGACAGAGCAAGACACTGTCTCAAGAATAAATAAAATAAAATGCAGATTAGACCTCCAGAAACCCAGTCTCCAAGCCAGCTGAACCACCACATGCATGCTCCCCCGGTGTGAGAACCAGCTTAATGAGCCCACCCGCAGCAAAGCTGCACCACTTTGCCACAGACTCCCACCACCTAGGCCACTGAGGCAGTTGCAAACATCACTAAGTGGATTCCAACTAAAGAAACTGCCCAGAGACTACACTACTGTGTCCACCAGGAACCACAGCCAACATACCCTACACAACTGACTCTCTATAGGACCCATCTACAAGAATAAGACTTTCCCTATAGAAGCTACTCCGTAAAATTGAAAGAGGGAACTGTTTCACCAGATATGCAGATATCAACATAGAGACATAGAAACATGAAAAAGCAAGCAAATGTAACACCACTTAAGGAGTATGGTAATTCTAACAGACACCAGAGGAAAAAAAGTGTATGAAATGCCAGAAAAGGAATTCAAAATAATGATCTTAAGGAAACTGTGAGATACAAGAGAATGTAGATAGACAATTCAACAGACTCAGGAAAACAATTAATTATTTAAATGAGAAATTCAACAAAGAGATACATATCATAAAAAAGAACCGAACAGAATTCAGTGAATGAAATAAAAAAATACAAGTGAGAACTTCAACAACAGACTAGATTAAGCAGAAGAAAGAATTTCTGAACTTGAAGATAGGTCTTTTGAAAAAAAAAAGAAAAGCAGAACAAAAAGAATTCAAAAAATAAAGCCTACAGGACTTATAGGATACCATAAAGTGAACAAATATTTGCATTATGGGAGTTCAGAAGAAGAGATGAGAAAAGACATCTGATATTTAATAAAATAATAGGAGAAAACTTTCCAAGTCTTGAAAGAGATACAAACATCCAGAAGCTCAAAGGTTCCCAAATAGATTTAACCCTAAAGGATCCTTTTTAAGGAACATTATAGTCAAATTGTCAAAAAGTTGGAAACAATGAGTTGAGCAACCTCAGGAGAAATGTCAGGAACCAAAAATCTTGTAGAATGCAATGTCAGCTGCAGGCAAGAAAAGAGAGGTGTTCCACCCAAATGTCAGCTCTGGTTCACGGGCACCTTGGGAGATGTTTTGTGAAATGAGGGAACATATCCATACTTCTAGATCTCATGCCATTTCATCACAACCTCTGTAGCAGGGAGGGGACTTCTCTGCAGGGCATCCTAATGAAGTGGTTATAAAATGCATGGCCAACAGAGCCTATATTAGTCAGGGTTCACTGGAGAAACAAGACTGATGAGATGTATACAGAGAAAAATTTATTATAAGGAATTAGCTCATGTGATTATGGAAGCCAGTAAGTCCCAATATTTGCATAATGAGTCAGCAAGCTGAAGATTCTGGAGAGCTGATGTTGTGGTTTCAGTTCAGGTCTGAAGGTCTGGGAACCAAGACAACTTATGATGTAATTTCTCT